>NW_019525054.1:405877-406042 GCF_002814215.2 Seriola lalandi dorsalis
TCTAGGCTGGCGCCAGTGGGACGCCTGTGCCACAAATCATTTGTATACTCTCATTTCTGCAAGCGGCCCGTGATGTTGCTTACTGCTTAGCGAGCAGATGACTTTCAGAAAGAAGAGTGAATTGGGAGGGAGGGATGAAGAGATGGGGAGACGAGGAAAGAGGAG
>NW_019525054.1:406092-408310 GCF_002814215.2 Seriola lalandi dorsalis
TGCCGGTGAACATGAATTTCTGACCAGTTCCATGTTCACACAGTATAATTTTGGCATCACTTTTCCACAGAAGCCCAGCTGTATGGTTAGTGAGTAAAAACTCCCAAACACAACTATGGGGTATACACCTGCTAATGCAAGAAGCTTGACTACCTTTGAATTAGACATGATGCTGTGGTAATATAATGGGTAACAGATGGCAACATATCTGTCATATCCCATAACAGCTAAAATGCTAAACTCAGCACTTGCATATGTGTGTAGGAAATAGACTTGAGCCATGCACCACTTCACAGAGATTTCATATGTCTCAGATAAGAGCACAGCCATAACTGAAGGTAACAATGCAGTGCTGCCATATATTTCATTGATGGATAACATACATGAGAACACATTCATAGGTTGATGCAACTCTTTGTTTTGGTGTATGACAGTAATGAGCACTATGTTCAAAATAATAATAATGAGATAAAGCAGGAGGAATACAGTGAACATCCAGTGCTTGTAGTTTTCCATGACAGCATATGCAGTCATTGTGAATGTTAGTGCTGTCTTGTTGTCCATCTGTCAGTCGAATTCTGAAAAGAAAAACGTGAGCTTTAAAACAATTTTACTTGCCAAAATATAAGTACATTATACACTCAGAAAAGTTTGACCATTGTCTACTTAAAAAAATTAAGGCAACAAAGTGACACTTAATATAATTGAATAGATTTTAATTACTTCAACTTTTATTAAAAAATATTGATTTAATTAAGTAAATTAAAACAAAACTATTAAGTACAAAATAATGAAATCATTGGTTGAAATATTTTGGATTTACTAATAATATAGTGAATGTTGAGTAAATCTGAATCAAATTTACAGGGAAAACTCATTAATATTTACTAGGTATCTGAAAAAAAATAATTTCGATATACCAAATATCTGCAAAAAAGTGATTTAGATTTACTAATTAATTAGGTGGAATTAATTTCTATTTAGTAATTATTTAGATGAAATTGATTTTTATTTACTAAATATCTGGATGATATTGATTTATATTTACTAATTTTATGTGTGAAATTGAGGCTATCTTTCTAAATATCTGGATAAGAATGATTTGGATTCAATAAATAAAATAAGTTATATCAACTTATAATTGGTACCCCATGACTTAAAATCTATTTAATGTTATTGATTGTCACTTTGTTGCCATAATTCTTTTATGTTGAATCTACTTAATATCACGCCTTCTTGTTGCAAGAATTTACTGAAGGTCAGTTAACAAATTACAATGTGTAGGAAAACAGCAGGTAAACATTTATTTGTGCAACTTTGTTTACACATACATTTTCAACATTTTTCAAAAAGATGTTTTGTGTGAAATACCAAAATACATAGAAATACAGAGGAAGGCTGTTAAAAAAACAGACAAAACCTTTTGTAAACCATGTGACAGTAAACATCCATAATCTGTGAAACATCAACAACTACATCAGATAAAACAGATGTATATGTATATTTTCAAAATTTCTTTCCAGAATGGCAGGAGCTTTGAGGCCTTCAAGCAGAACGATAAAATATTTCTGGAGCAAACCAAAGGCACTTGCTATTTGAGGCAGGCCAATTGCACAGGTAGATTCCTCAGTGTCAGATCAGTACAGCTTGTGTTCACTAACAGTGGCACAAAACAGAGATAAAGACCCAGTAGAATATTGTCCATCTTCATAATGGAGCTGTGAGGTGGTGATGCAAGAACCGAAAATCGTAAAAAACAAGAGGAGTGTCTGGTTTTGCCTCTGTGAAAGTGGACTGTGTCACTGGCATCCATATGTCCTAAGCTGGTGGCAAAGTGTTCACAGTCCATCAAGAAGCTTTGTGTTTTCAAAACACAACTCTCACTGTCCTGGTTATAATGCAGCATTATCATTTGCTCGTTACTTATGGAATACTAAGCTACAAAAACAATTGCTTGTGCCAGTTGTAAGTCCAAAGTATAACATCACACCCTTCAAATGAGTATGGATAACATTCTGAACAAGACTTGAACACTTAACTGCAGCACAGAATTAGTGAGCACTTCACTGTATTTAGGGGTCCCTTTCTTAAGCCAGTAGCTTGCTCTTGAGGCTGTTCACCTTCGGGGAAAGCTTTGAACAGTCCAGCTCGAGGAAGAGTTTCTGAAAAGATTCAAAAGTGTACCTGAGCTCCTTGGGATAGGCAAGATTCACTGTAT
>NW_019525054.1:408360-421836 GCF_002814215.2 Seriola lalandi dorsalis
GGGGGGGGGTGTGTGTGTGGCAATTTGCCGACGTGCGAGGACGTCTGTGGGAGTTGGATCTGAAATTGAGAGGGAAATTGTGTGTGCCATATGTCAAGTTCTGCAAAGGAGGTTTTCATTGTGCACCTATACTGTGTGTGTGTGTGTGTGTGTGTGTGTGTGTGTGTGTGTGTGTGTGAGTGAGTGTGTGTGTGTGTACATGAATATGCGTGTGTGTTTTCCGTTTCAAAATGAAGCATCTGGGTTGTTTATTGAATCACCTTCGCCATTGTCTATATTCCCTGCTGTTATCACCAAAAGAGCTGCTGTCCCACTTAACAACAAGGAAATGGGAAATGTGGCGCACATATTGTCTGTAGCTAGTGTTTGGTCATCTTTGTCTCTCTTACATGTACACACACACACACACACACACACACACACACACACACACACACACACACACACACACACACACACACTTGAATCCCCAGGTTCATGAAACAACCACAAACACACCCATCAGGTCATGGACGCACACAGACATTCTGTATTCATGTGTGTGTGCCTCCACCCCCAATACACACGCAGGCACACACACACACACACACACACACACACACACACACACACACACACACGCCCTCAGATTCTCATATTAACACATAAATATGCGCATACACACAAACATCACCTTCCTGCTTTCAAACATAAACACTCTTTCACCATTTCTCTCTTATTCCAGTCCACCCACACACACACACAGACTTTTACTTCTATGTTTGTGAGGACACTCGTTGACATAATGTGTCACCTAGCCCCTTACCCTGACCTCAGCCATCACAACTAAATGCCCAACCCAAGACCCTAAAACCAAGTCTTAACCCTCAAACAACCATTTGAAGTTGTGAGGACTTAGGTCTTAAACTCAAACTGGTCCTCACAAAGATAGAAGTACACACACAGATATACAGCACTCACAGTCAGGTTCATGTAGAGTAAATATAGAGCGGAGACACTGTGGCACAGTGACCTGCAGAGGAACCCGTACACTTTGCCTGCTACTTCCACAGGACCCTGTGCTTTCAGGAAAGCCATGCAGTATTCATGGCTCAGTCACGGGGCTCCGTGCGGCATGATGGTAGAAACAGCAAACACTGTGGAAGTGTGCTGCAAGCAGCTCAGCAGGGCACTGCTACTGTTACACAATACGCACCGTAGTTCTGCCGTGTGTGTTTTTGTATTTGCTGCATGATCTATGAAGTGGAACTGCTTCTTTTCCCAAAGTGTAAACTGTTTTGATATTTGAGAATTAATTCTTTCTCTTTTTTTGATGAGTATGTCTCTATATACCATGCACACATGTGCATCTGTGTGTGTTTGTGTGACTGCCTGTTCCATGCACGTGTGTGGTCGGGTGTTCATGTTTCATGTGTTTGTATGTGCCCTCTTTACGCTTCACTGCCTGCTTTGAGAAATAGGTCCATTTTTCATTATTACCCCAAAGGCTGTCTGGGTGTGGACCGTCTCGAACACACACACACACAGACTCGCGTGTACAGAGGGAGCTCCCTGTGACCCACATTCATCAGATCCAACCCTATAGGGCCTCCAGGGAGCTTCAGGGGAGTTGTGCCCCCAGCAGGGTGCACCGTGGCAGGGCCTTGACTCTGAGATATGTAGCCCCTGAACCTGGGACCTTCCATCCTGTCCAGGGGGACTGCAGTTATCAATGCTGCCTGTTTCCACTGTCACAGCTCCACCTTTGAGGGAGTTTGCCATTGAGACGATGAGATTAGAGAGTGGCATGGTTGGTTGACACCAGCAGACCTGCATCAGGGCCACAGTGATCTGAACGCAAACACCTTGTGCCTGTTTTCTGTCAGAGGAACTGTAAAAATAAATTGCAGATTTTTGAAAGATAAAGTACAATATTATCAGGACATTATACACATAAAAAAATCGTAAAATTTTTTATTTCTTTTTGTTAATTTGAATTTTTATCACAATCATCATTTTTAGTCCTTGTTTGCAGAACATTAATATTTTAAATGTCCCATATTTTACACTTCTGTGTTTTATTTGAAGTCTTTATTCATAAGAAGATATATTTGTGGTTTTAAGAACTAAAAACCATCTCAATGTAGTTTTACATCTCCTCTCTCAGGCTTCTCTCTGGAGCTCTAGTAACAACAGGAAGGTGAGCCAATCAGAGGAGAGGAGGCTCTGAGCCTCTCTCCTGATTGGCTGACTGCTTTCTGAGTGGTTGAATGAGAATATGGCAGATTTCAGGTAAACACAGAAACCAAATCCTGCAAGGTTGGATGGTGGGTACAGGTGTGCAGGGCTTGGGGCACGGCTGAGAGAGGTGACTGCTTTGTTGTGACATCACAAAGTTACAGAAGTCCTGACGGCTCATTTTAAGGCTCAGTTTCTGAATACAGGCTGTGTCCATTTCTCTGTGGATTGAGTGCGTTGATACTTTCACAGTATGAATATAGAACCTAGAACCTATAAGTTAAAAATGGAATACGTAGGATATTTAAAATCAAGTATGAAACTTTTTTTGGAAATGGAAATCTCACTTTACACCATATGGGACCTTTAACATATTCTATTTTTATAGATTATAGATTAGAATATTCACAATATCTATGATCATTGCATCTGTGCCTGGACATGCTGGCTATTAAGATATGTCCTCCTACTGAATTCCTGCTGTGAGTGATTAAGACATATCAAACTGACTTTTTATTACAAAATTCCCTCCTGAGATCAGCTGGTCAAGCTGGTTGTCTGGGTGCTAACATGCCCACCATGACAGTGCTGATGTTTAGTAGGTATAATATTTACCCTGGGCACCATCCTAGTGTAGTGCATTCACATGATAAGATTTGCTAATTAGCACTAAACAGAAAGTTAAGCTGAGGCTGATGGGAATGACGCAAATGTTGTAGGTTTTTGCTTGTAAATTGACGCACTGGATGAATTTCAATTTTGACCCGATGATGTTGTTAAGTGAAAAGTCAGGTAGTCACCAAATACAATTCCTCCTGACATGGAGGGGTTTAAAATCACACACATACTCTGGATGAGATTAGTTCAGGAACACCTAGAAATATAAACATTGTCTGAAAGGGGCGAAATGTTTGAAAAAATGTGAACTTACCCTTTAATGGTGTTCAGCGTGTCTTCATTGAACGAATGAATATGTGATGTGGTTCTGTCGGCCTCATCAGACCGTGACCTTCAGCATGCACTGGGGCGGTTTGCAGCCGAGTTCGAAGCAGTTGTGATGAGGGTCAGCACCTCCAAGTCTGAGGCTTTGGTTCTCTGCCAGAAAACGGTGGATTGCTCTCTTCTTGGTTTGGATGGAGTTGAAGTATCTCAGGGTGTTGTCTCAGGGTAGGACGGAGTGGGAGACTGACAGGCCTCAGAGCCTTAGAGATAGAGTGAGGAGCTGTGACATCCGGAGGGAGCTCGGAGTAGAGTTGCTGCTCCTTTGCGCTGAAAGGATCCAGTTGAGGTGGTTCGTGCATCGGGTTGGGATGCCTCCTGGGCACCTTCCATCGGAGATATTCCAGTAAGAGGCCCTGAGGTAGACCCAGAACACGCTGGAGAGATTATATATCTCATCTGGCCTGGGAACGCCTCAGGATCCCCCAGGAGGAGCTGGAAACCGCTGCTAGGGAGAGAGATGTCTGGAACGCTTTGCTTGACCTGCTGCCACCACGACCCAGCCGTGGATAAGCAGCAGAAAGAGGATGGATGGATATTTTTGGGGGTGTAGTTTTCACCTTCATTAGATAGTTTACAGTGAAGTGTGTTAAGTGGATTTGATATGAGTTTTCTCAGCATTAACTATCTGTGAAATAAAAGAACAAAACAAACTCATTTTCTTAACGTGTCAGCAATGAAGAGCTTGCCCTACTGACTCCTCTGAGGCCTGTAGCTTTTTAAAGCCCAGTCAGCAAAACAAATAAACCACTGCAGCATAACGAGAGCAATAACAAGTCATTTAAATGCAGTTTTACAATAAGGGAGTCACAGCTGTCTTTTAAAGATGAGTGATAATAGGTGTTTTTCGTCGAAGCACAGTCTGGTCTTTATGAAATGCTGTTTCTGGGGAAAAGTATCGTTTCCGATCTTTCCCAAAGTCTCACTGAGTCGAAAGTGACTTGAGACAAAGTTTGTTTATCTCCTCATTACGGATGTGGAATGTATCTCCCACCAGCACACTGTGTTTTAACAGCCGCTTTGTTTGAGCTCAGGTGTCACACAAAGTTGTCTCGTTTTGCAACAGAGCACCACTTGTGACAAACTGCAAACTTTTCAACCAAGTTAGAGAATAGGCACTTTGATACTTGAGTCTTTAGTTTGGCGCCTTCCTTTCTCAGACCAGGTGGGCGCCATTGAGAGGGAAATCTCTTTTTGGAGGGTGTAAGTTTGGGGTTGTAACTCATGAACGGGACCGCTTTGAAAACACACAGGCTGCTGAGCGAGTGAGTTTTTCAGACACTGAGCTCTTTGCTGTTGCGTTCTCCAGCCCTCATGAATAATTCGGCAGCACCGCTTGTCACTGTCGTTGTTGTTGTTGTTGTTGTCGGCTGTGGTGTCACTCCTGTCTGCGAGAGACGGAGGAGACAGAGGACTCTTTACACTTCAGTCTCCTCTGCACTTCCTCTTTCATTCACAGGCAGAGGAAGCGGCGGGGCTGTGTGCTGTGTGTTTGTATGGGAGGGAGAGACAGATAGAGAGAAATCATGTCTGCCTGTCTGGCATAATGGCCTGTTTGTACCCGAGTGCTGGTTTGAGGGAAGGAGGAGAAGGAGGAGAGGAGGCAGGGAAGGAGCAACAGAGGTCCTAAGTCAAGAAAAACCTCTCACCTACCTGTTTTTGTATCTGCATGTTTTCATTTTTTCAACAATTTCAATGGAACGATTTGACATTCTGGGAAACAGACTTATTCACTTTCTGACTGAGAATTAGATAAAAGAGTGACACGCTCATGTTTGACCATTCAATGTGAGGCTGAAGCCAGCGGCTGGTTAGCTTAGCTTTCCTTAAAGACTGAGGCCCCATTCAGAACATCCACTGGCCCACTCCATAGTCCACTACAGAGTGAACTTTGTAGAGCTCTCTGAATTTTCAGCTGTAAATGTTGTCCACTGTATAGCGTACTACAAAACTGTAGTGTACAGAAGCTGTACACTGTATCGATCCAGCAAGACCATCATGCATTGCGACCATTGTCTCGTTAAGGACACAAATTAAAACATCATACATGAAAGATGTGTAGAAATTGCTCTTCTTGTAAGATAGCATGTATCTGAATGTATTTTTCCTCATGTGATGCAGATGCTCTGGCGTTGAAGTAACAAAGATAATGATTGTGAATATGTGGCGCATAATTATGTACCAATTTCACATCCAAGTAGTGTCCGAAATGTGTCACCTGCTGTCTGCACTTATCCCCTAGTGAGTCTGCTATGTAGCAAACACTATATAGTGAGTGAGTGAGCGAACAAGTGGATAATCCGAACATAGCTTGAGAGCAGCTAGTCTTGGTCGGTCTGTCCTGAAAATACTTGTGCTACTGCAAAAACATGTGCTTCTTCTTCTCTATTCGCCTTCACTCTCTTTCTCTTTTGGTTACCTAGTAACAGTTCAGCTATAGTTCGGAAGCAATTAATCAATCAACAGAAAATTAAACCGCAAGAATATTGATAATCAATCACTTGTTTGAGTAATTCATCAAGCAAATATTACAAACATTTACTGGTTCCAGCTTTTCTGCCAAGAGGATTAGTTTTATGTCCTTGTAAGTTTAATATGTTTTAGTTTTGGCCAAAGATCAGGTTCTGAAAATTATATGATTGGCATTTTTGTTAAATTTATTAAATAGAAAAAACAACTCAATCAACTGATTCATCAATAATCACAAATATTGTATTGTAATAATAATAATGATAATAATAATTAACTTTATTTCATATCAGAGATGTAGCTCAAAGTGCCTCACACTTTAATTGTTGTTGTCCTGCTCATTTGTATTTTGTCCAACAACTAAAAATATGTGGGACACTGCAGGCAAATATCTGTGCCTGGAGAACATGATTTGCATCTGAATAATTTTTCAGCAACTCCACAACAAATTCTTGGCCACAGTTTTACATCTTGTTTCCACATCATGACCTGTCGAAGTTCTGTAGTTGCATTGCAAATCTTCTCTTCAGTTCAAATCAAAATGCATAATTTGGCGTTCAAGGGGCAATTTGAGGAAAGTGAGTTTAAAAACACAAATACACACAAACAACTGATTAGCATCAGCATTAGTATTAGCTTAAATTGGTCACAGAGGGCATGTGTGGGGTCACTGAGGGTCTCTTACGGCTTTTTTAGGACCTGTTAAGTAGAGTTTTGTGCAAAAGTTGGGGTGTTTGGGTGCCAACACATGCAGACTATTAGCAGACACAACAATTTACAGATGTCCCCTAAACATCTCACATACAGGTAATTAGTAGACACTAGACACAGCACTCATCATCAGGGGCCCCATTTAGGAGCATTCTTGGGGCAACAGCAGTGCACTGTGTAGTGTTTTTATGGAGGTTTCATTGTCATGCCAAAATGTGCCAATATCAGAGTCCATTGGGGGCCCCTTTCCCCTTTGAGGGCCCCAAACATTTGACTGGTTTTCCTCTCCCCTGCCCCCCTTTGCCAACTATTAAGCAGATAGGGGTGGAAATATACTGACTGGGGTCTGTTGGTGAGGACAATGATGATCTCTCTGATGAGTTTAATGGAAACAAGAAACAAAACTGCTCATCGTTGTCAGTGAACACGAGCTGAGAGAAGTAATAAGTAACTTCAGTGCAGAGGATGTTGCAGGAAAGATGCAAGAGGAGGCTTTACTCACACTCACACCTGCACAGACACTGACCTGCTGCTGCTGCTGAGAGTGTATGTTCTATAAGCCAAGACTGGACTGCTGGAGGAGAAACAAACACCTGCGTGTGAATCATTCATGATTTCCACAAAAGCAGCTCTTTACTTTCCTCCTTTCTTAAATATCAACCAGTGTTGGACATGCGGGACATGACAGGTTAATTTTGTCTCCACCTTCTGGGTAAAACTTTACTTTAACCAACTGTAATTAGCATTTATAAGCGGCATCTAAACACACTACTAATACAATATAATGTAACTCGCTATGTAAGCCTCCTGTAAAACATCCATAACTGGTGCATTAACAGTTAATGAATGACACATTACACAGTAAAACAAAGTAAAACAAAGCTGTAACACATTCAATGACTGTGTGTTATAAAGCATTTATTAAAAATCATCACAAATCATTGTACGAATCATATGTAGCTTTCTGCTGCATTTCATGGTCTTCTTCAGCAGATTGAGTTTGCTTTGTCATGGAGCAAAGAAAATATTTATTTTATATTTTTTAAATATATTTATAAATAACTAAATAGTTAATATTCATATAAGAAATGAAATAATCTGGTAGCATCAGGTTACATATAATATTGTCAATCATTAATTCACTTACAGCTGCTTCATAGGACAAATTATAGTTATATAGGAATTATAGTTGTTAATAAATACACTAATAAACACTTAAAAACATCTTTCCTCTCGCATGCAACTACATTATGATGTGTATGAAATATAAACTGCTGATGAGCTGAACCTTCAGACTCATTGATCTGTTTCTGGACTTCCTGTATCGTGTTTCATGTCTCAGTGGTTCCAGCTCCATGCTTGAAAATATCCAAGGACATCAGCTGGCTCTGTTTGTGTTTATTTTATGTTATTAAAGAAAACTACTAAATCATTTTTGGGATTTAATTCACAGATATTATTAATCTATTCATCGCTTAGTTGGCTAGAGAAGATTTCAATGTTGCTGCTGGAGTAGAATGTTTTTATTGTTATGTTGCTGCTGCTTGTTTATTGATAGCACATCATGCTGCTGCAGGTGCTGGTCTTCTGTCTTTACTCAGGCCTGTTGAATGTGAGTCTTGTTGGATCAGGTGTGACTGAGCTCAGGTCGCCTTCAAAACAGAGCAGATTCATTTTCCCACGTCACGTTTTCCACGGGTGAAAACCTGTGAAAACCTCTAAAAGTACAAAAAATTCAAGGTCTGAATATTCATATTTTCTTTTTGATGCATTTGCAATTCGGAGACCATTATTATTGATTGGCCAAAAAGTAAATTTAATCAATTTAAAATTAAATATACAACACAACAAAGTGTGCAGGGGTATGAATACTTTCTGAACTCACTGTAAGTATAATAATACACATGTTACAATGTGGAGAGTGTGTGCAGTATAATGTGTGGCTGCAGTCACAGGGAACGCCTTAATACCCCCCTCACCGACACACACACACACGCACACACTCCAGTAAGTACACCTCTGAAATAAAGTGAACACAATGCAGGACAAAATGAATAAGGGAGGAGAGGGGGCTGATGGAAGGTGTGTGTGTGTGTGTGTGTGTGTGTGTGTGTGTGTGTGTGTGTGTGTGTGTGTGTGTGTGTGTGTGTGTGTGTGTGTGTGTGTGTGTGTGTGTGTGTGTATGGGATAGAGGGGGGTGAGCCTCTATTTGCATGTAAATAGCTAAACGCACCAGTCCTCCGCTGCGGGGATGACAAAGAGCATTCTGGGATTGCCTGGGCTTGTTTGTCATCCATCAGTGGAGAGGAGGAGAGGACGGCGGTCAGCGTGGTCAACAGACACACACGAGAGAGAGAGAGAGAGAGAGAGAGAGAGAGGAGACGAGAGAAGGAGAGACAGAGAGTTGGCAAATGGATTCTCTCCATCGTCAAGAACAAAACACAAATCAAGGATACTTCCTGTTTATAAGCCTCTCTCTCTCACTCTCTCTCTCTCTCTCTGTCTTTCTCACCTCTTAATTCAAATTTTAATTCTTCCCTTGACCCTTTGCCCTTCTTGACTCCCTCTGTTATTGCTCCATATCCCTCACTCCCTCACTCCCTCACTCACTCACTCACTCACTCTGCTGCCCCCTCCCTCCCTTGCACTCACTCCTTCAATCATTCACTCGCCCCCTGGCTCCCCCCACCTCTCGTCTTCCCACCATCCCACCGTCTCTATCTTCCCCATCTTTGTACATACTTTGCCTTCCATCCTCTGCTATTTCCCATAACTCGCTTCTTCACCCCCCCCCCACCCCCCCTTTTCTCTTTCTGTCTCTTCTTCGATTTCCCTGGTGGACTCTTACAGTAAACTGCCGGCGTAATTTAAATGCAGTGCCTTCCTTTTCAAATGGATGGCGTGCAGGACAGGAACAGGAGGAAAAAAAGAGGGGACAGGGGAGGGGGAAGCAATGAATCCCATTATCGCGTATATCGAAAAGGCTTAGAGCACAAGCTCAATGCATGAGGCTTCAATAAGCCAAATAAACCAACTCGGATCAGGCTGTCAACCCTACAAAGGCATTTAAAAAGCTTTTATTTGGTAGTAAAAAGTTTCTTTTGTGTTTCGACCATTTGTTTACATGTTAATCTGTGCAAGATGTGTCGCACTGAGTGTGTGTGTGTGTGTGTGTGTGTGTGTGTGTGTGTGTGTGTGTGTGTGTGTGTGTGTGTGTGTGTGTATCCAGCCCTTGGCTTCGTCTCCAAACTGATCCCATGTCTTAAAAGTCTTCTCACACACAAACACAGTCACATATATGAACTCCGGTGAGTAGAAGTGTTCGGTACATGAATGAGTTTTCAAACTGATCTGACCTCACTGAGTCACTGTTGACCTTTCAACACTGTCGCTCCCCTCGCCGGTGACTGAGAGCGGCCTTGTCAGCTCGACAGTGAGACACGAGCTGCGTGCCAGTTCAGGGGATGCATCCTTCTGAGGTTGCATTTGAAGGAGGCGGTCCCATTTCGAAGGCTCCTTCAAAAGCAACAAAGCACTGAGCAACAAGTGCGCCCGAGTCAAGTTCATTACTTTTTTTTTGTGTCCCCTGGAAACACTTTCGTTGTTGTCTGTGCTAATTGCATCGTGTTTCTGTACTTGGTTGTGTTGTGAGTATTTGCAGCATGTGTGTTGTCCAACTGATGAACATGTTTTCTTACAGCTGCAGCGCATTGAGCTTTCAGGGCCACCGTACCGAACCTTACAGGGACTGAATGGGCTTGTTTTCTACTGAGCTAATGGTGACAGCTTGAACCAGCAACAGACTCAATATATGACTAAACTTAAAACACTATGGACAGTGATGCGTTCACTTGCACAGGAGTGTTGTGTTCGCAGCATGCTAGCAGCTCCTGGGCTTTAAATATTAAATCTGTATATGTTCGTGTGACAGTTTGCGCTGCTTGTGCTGTCACCAGAAGTTCACGGCGTGAGTTAGTCTTTCTTTTCGCAAACATTATTAATGTGTGTGTGTGTGTGTGTGTGTGTGTGTGTTGGATTCAGTGACCCCTCTCCCATTATTGATCTGGATTCCCTATCTTGTCTCTCTGCGTCGTTTTCTCTTTGCTCGTCAATAACACACATCTAGCAAATGAAGAGGACTTTGCCATTTACTGTAAACGACTGGATTCTTTTGTTTTTGCTCTGAAGTGCATTAGCTGCTGTTGCATCAGTCTTGTTGTGTCCATCATGTCACTTTAGGTTTTTTCCCTGCCTTGTCGCTGCGTTGTGTCGTGGTTTTCAGTTTCAGTCTGCTCATTCATCCTTTCATTCATTCAGTCCAGCGGTTTCTTGCGTTAATGTTCTTCTTCTGCAGTCATTTCAGACCCTGCCTTTCCCTCCAGTAGAATCACCTGGCCTGCTCCTCCTCCCCACTCACCTGCTCACCTGTTCCCCATCCACTCATTAGTTTACAGTTCAAACACCGGCCCTTTTCCACTTGCTCTCTGCCAGATTGTCTTTGTGCCATGTGCCTTAGATTTCCAGTCTGCTTGTTTTGAGTGTATTGGACCTTGCTTTTTTTTCTTTTTTTTCATTTTGGATTTTGCTTCAGCTCGACCTCTTTGTACTTTGTTTGCCCACTTGGATTTTTGTATCCTTGTTTTTTTTTTCTCAGTAAAGACTCTTTACTTTTACATCTGCCTCCTGAGTCGTGCTCTTGGGTCCCTTCTCTGAGAACCATGACAGCATTGTATTAGTGCAGGATCATTCATTTTCTTCTAAAAATGTGTTTTTCTCCCTTAAGGACTAATTAGCCTCGTTGCAACTGCAGGGCTGAACAGGCATAGCCAGGGTTTACTCATTATTTATGCCACTAACTTTTCTTGCAAAACAATGTTTCTGCCTTGCCATATCTTTTTGCCAAAGGAGATGATTAATCAGTTGGACTGCGGTTTCAAATGAGCAAACTCTCGTTCTGTACTAGTGCAGGTAAACACAATCAACAGCAGCTTGAGTGATTCGACCCTCTGTCTTTTCAGACACAGAATACGTAACATTGCTTGGTTCATTCAACTGTTACAGTTCTGGCTTTTTGTCATTCAGGCTGGGGGTTTCTGTTCAGTCATTTTAGGACAGAAAGAGATGCGATGCTCGTGTGACATTTGGCACCTGGAGCAAAAAGTAATGACATGAAGGAAGAAGAGTGTTTTTCATTTCTCTCTCTGAATCAGTGATGGATTTTAAAACTTATTTTGGGGGTTGAAGGCTTAATTAATTTTCTCATTAATGCCCAACAGTTCACAGTCACATAATGGCGAGATGTTAAAGGTACTCTGTGGAGCACTGCGGGGCAAAGTTTTTACTAGTGGGTCTCTATTTAGTTTGAATTGTGTGCAGGCACAAGGACTGGTTTCACGCTGTTCTGCTGATCAACAGTTGGTGGTAATGAAGACGACCGCTATCAAGCGAAAGCAGATGTAAACAACACAGGATTTTTAATAATTGCATTGAAAGTTTGGTTGTAACATCACAAAGTTACTGAAGTCCTGACGGCTCGTTTTAAAGCTCAGTTTCTGAATACAGGCTGTACAGATATGGGACCTTTAAATTCTGCATTTTAATACAACAACTGTCATGAATGGTCATGTGATGTACGTATTCAGATTCAGGTTATGGAGACGGAGATCACTGTCATTTTAAAGCACTGTGTTAAAATGAAAACGTAGTATTCTGGGAGTAGCCTTCATCAAACAGTATCTAATTCTTTGTCAATTACCAAATGAAGTTTTAAGGACTATTAATGTTGAACCCATTAAAAGGACTCACGTCTGATGCTTCATGAACATAAAGTCTAATTTAAAAGTATGTCAGGTTAAAATGCCTCCTGGTAGCACCATCGCATGGACATATTGGACTGATAGCATGGGATAAATCAGGTCCCCACATGTGGTATGAGTAAGCCAAAGTTCTTGTATGTATATGTGTGTGTGTGTGTGTGTGTGTGTGTGTGTGTGTGTGTGTGTGTGTGTGTGTGTGTGTGTGTGTGTGTGTGCCTTTAACTTCACCCCACAGTGCTATGGGCTAGCCACAGTTGCCCCAACAAGCCATATGGTCTGGTCCTAATCTGAGCCTCATCCTGCTGATAGCACTGAGGTTGACTTCTGTAATTAGATCTGATCTCAGGCTACTGGTCACATTGACTGAGAACAAATTGGGCTGGAGGTGCATTAAAAACACATCTCAGTCAAAGGAGCATTTTAGGATAATTGGCAAAAGCAAGAAGCCAGTGTGTCTGAATTAAGCGTGTTTTCAATTTAGCGCGTTGCGGCTTTGAGTGAAATTTGAAGACACTGTCAAATTGGTCCTTTTGTTTCAGCAGCATCTCTTAAAGCTTCACTTGTGAGCGGGTATTGATGGATGAGGCCCATTGTTGAGCCTCAACAGCTCTCACTCAGATCCAATATTCTAATGCCTAACTGCTCAGCAGCAGTAAACCTTTCCTCTCGCATGTCATGACCGCGGAGTGATCCCTCCCTGCCCTCCAGCCATCTTTTCATTCTATCTCCACCTTGATTGTTCCTCCATCTTTACAACCTCTGCAGAGAATAGATAGGGTTATAGCTGTACTCTGGGCGCCCCTTCTCTCTCTCCGACTATCTTACAGCTCAACTCTGCTGCCACTCTTTGTCACTCTTTTTACATCTGCCTCCCCCCTCCTCTCCCCCTCTGTCCTGTACTCTCTGCTCGCCCCTCACCCTCCTCCTTTTCTTCCCAGTATTTCTTCCAGAAGGGAAGTGCCTTTCTAATTACTCTGAACCTATTGTTGTAAACTTTAGCAGCAGCCACTCTGAGGGGGGTCTGTTGTCCCTGGATGGAGTGGCTTTCAGGGGCCATAATGGCTTTTACCTCTGTGTGTGTGTGTGTGTGTGTGTGTGTGTGTGTGTGTGTGTGTGTGTGTCACAGATTGATCAGACAACACACTACTTGGCAGAGGCTCTCTACACACGGCAGACATACAGGGAACAAGGGGAAGTGGAGGGGTGGGTGGGTGTTGAATTGAATGAAGAGGAGAAAGGTGGTGGGGGTGGTGGGGGGGGTAAA
>NW_019525054.1:421856-422848 GCF_002814215.2 Seriola lalandi dorsalis
CACTGGTAAGAACAGAGTAATGTAAAACATATATAGAGCACATTATTTATTATCTGTGTATAAAAATGAAAATATTTTGCATGAGCTAACTGGATGGTCATATTTTTGAGAATGTGTGACAAACAATGTCTAATTCGGTGGCCATTAAGTGTATACAAACTGCTGTAATTAAAAAGATATGCACTTATTTAAAGGTGCAGTGTGTAATTTATGTTGTTTTTGGCTGTATCTAATGGTGAAATTATAGATTGCAACACACCACACATAGGCAGCAATGGCCGCCCCCTGAAGGTCCCCTACCCCTGTTCAGATTAAAATGCTATTTCTCAAATAATACAAACACAATGGCCCATATCTTCATTTGATTGAATAGGAATTGATACTTACTTTTGAATGTTATATTTCATTTTTACCAAGTCCTTTGTTCTAGAAATCACTTATATTCTACACACTGCACCTTTAATATAATTGATGGACAGTCAAAGGCTAACTTTCCTCCTACAGATTTAATATAAATATAGATAAAAAACACAATATGGCCAAACTTAGGATATCTTCAGTAGGATCATCTGCAACCTCAATCCCATGGTCCCGCCCTTTGAGTGGAAGAGGTTCAGAAGCCTGGGAGAGTATTCATCCAGCTTGGACATGAACTTTGATTCCAGGTGCACCGTTGTGGTTTTTGAAACTCATCCTGGATCTAAAAGACAAAAGATGTAACCTGTAAACTATATTTAAATAGTTGACCCCTCACAGTTGCAAAGGAATGTTTCTGATTACCATACACTTGTAACTCACATTAGATGCCTCAAATAGAGCTGGCCATCTGGCTTTGATGTCCTCTATGGTGGGTGATTGGTCAACGATTTCATTTCTTCGGTGTGCAAAGGTTTTGGCCATCATTTCTTTGATCAATTTCTTGTTGTCTTTTTTCCTTACTTCAGTTAGCAACTGAATCCTTTGCTGTTCTTGACTTTCCTCATCCTCTCCTG
>NW_019525054.1:422868-428847 GCF_002814215.2 Seriola lalandi dorsalis
CAGACATACAGGGAACAAGGGGAAGTGGAGGGGTGGGTGGGTGTTGAATTGAATGAAGAGGAGAAAGGTGGTGGGGGTGGTGGGGGGGTAAAGGCAGGGGTGTCAGCGCTTATCTCTCCTGCCTGCCTCTTTCTCTGTCCCCCTGGGGGTGGGTGAGGAGGGTGAGAGTGACGCTCGAGCTTTGTGTGTGTTGGGGGGTATGATATGTTGCTGTCCATGTCAAAAGTCACCTCACCCCCGGGGGGCTTCCTCACAGCAACCCCCTGCGTCCTTCTGGAAGTTCTGCGTGTGCGGCGGTGCGTGCGTATGTGCATTGTTTGAAGTCGACTCTTGGTTTCTCCCTGTGTTTCTGAGATAACGACCCCTGGGCCATAAAACCACAGCAAGAGAAAAAAAATCACACACACACAAAAACTACCCACAACAACAACAAAAAAACTTTGCTTCTCATTTTTCAGGGCTAGCCCTAACAAGAGCAGACCCACAGAGAGTTGTGGGCTTCGCCACTTGTCTTTATTGTGTTTTAGGGCTGTGTGAGTGTCCCACTCTCAATCTCTGGGGTTTTGTCCAGAAAGACATCACTGATTCTCTAATACAATCAGCAGGACCACAGCTGCACCACCATGATGGCTAATTGCATCATGGAGTCAGTGATAAAGTCTGGAGTGGCCTGCTGTTTCTTTCTGGGAAGATGAGGCACTTTTTGTGGCTTTTTTAGTTTTTTTTTTTTTTTTTTTTTTTCGTCTTAGAGTTTGGCAGGAAACCCAGTGATGGGTTTACTGTCAATATGTGCAGTGGGCTCATAAAGAATTCAGTCCCTTGCAGTTTATCATATTTTGTTATGTTGCTGCCTCATGCTAAAATTGTTTAATTTAATTTTTTCCAAAACTGAAATATCACATTAGTTTTCAGACACTGTGCTGTCTTTGGATTGAGCTCAGGTTCCTCATCTTTGAGGTGTTTCTACACCTTTGTTGGAGTCCACAGGCAGTAAATCAGCTGATTGGACATGAAGTGGAAAGACACACACCTGTGTATATAAGGTCTCACAGCTGACAATGTATATCAGAGCAAAAACCATGAGGAAGAAAGAACTGCCTGCAGAGCTCAGAGACAGGATTGCAAAGAAGCTCAGATCTGGGGAAGGCTATAAAAACAATCCTCTTCCTTGAGCTGACGTCCCGGAGGAGCTGAGCAATCAGGGGAGAAGGGCCTCGGTAAGAAAGGTGACCAAGAACCTGATGGTCACTCTGACTGAGCTCCAGGGATCCTGTGTGGAAATGGGATGAAGCATCTCCTCAGTGAAAGTTTACAGAAAAGAAGCTAAAGGACTCTGAGACTGTGAGAAAACCAGACATGATGCACCAGAGCCCAAGGAAGACATGGGCAGTTACAACTTCTTAAATGTGAGGATTTGTTGTTTTCCTCTGTAGTACACAATAGTAAAGTGAATATCTTTGGGTTTTGGACTGTTAGTCAAACAAAACAAGATCACTTATCACTGCTCAGGTCAAGACAGTCAAATTACCTGACACCAACTGTGTCAAGATGACAAAACAGTCTGAAATAGTATTTCTGTATTTCATTGGTCACCAGACAGTGAAGTTAAACATCCTCCACATCCAGCTGAGTTGTGTTCATCAAAACTCTCATCATACAAATGTATGTTTCAACAGAAAATCTGCATTCATGGGTTTCACCCTGTACACTGAATTCAAATGTCTCCATAATGTCAGTCAGAGACTGTTGTAGAAGAACTGTATAAGATGTATTTTTCATCTTATAGTTTTCTGCACAAGCACACAGATCTTTTGCGATGATGCAACCATGGCCAACATGTGTCGTCCTCACAGGCAGCGAGTCGACTCTGCTGCATTATTACTGATGCACTGATGTGGGCAGCATTACTGCTGTAGATGATGGAGGTGGGGCTAATTATAACCAGTTTATATACTGTTGGTTAGTGTAATTTAATACAACATATGTTATAAGCTCATCATATATTTTTTGCATGTAAAATCTTAAAGGTCCCATATCGTATAAAGTGAAATTTCCATGTCTTTTTTGATTATAGATCAGGTCTAGGTTCTATATTAATACTGTGAAAGTATCAAAGCCTCAGTCCACAGAGAAATGCACACAGCCTGTATTCAGAAACTGAGCCTTAAAACCAGCCGCCAGGACTTCTGTCACTTTGTGATGTCACAACAAAGCAGTCACCGCTCTCAGCCATGCCCAAAGCCCTGCACACCTGCAGGATTCGGTTTCTCTGAGTGTTTACTTGAAATCTGCTTTATTTTTATTCAGTCAGTCAGAAAACAGTCAGCCACCGACCTGTTGTTACCAGACCTCCAGAGCGAAGCCTGAGAGAGGAGCTGTAAAACTACATGAGATGGTTTTTGGTTCTTAAAACCACAAATATATCTTCTTATGGATCAACACTAAGGGGATATCAATTAACATGATTTTTTTTTTTTACTAAATATAAATACAGTAAACAGCAGTAGATAACATTTCAACATACAAATGTAGCTTGGGAGCACACTTTTCTGAAACCAATGAGAGCAACAATCTGTGTTAACACAGGATATCACATAGCAACTGTGATATACAGTATTATAAAAATGATGATGAATACTTGATGTAAAGTATCCTCTATCTTCTGAAAATGAAATAGTAATTGTTGGTGGGGGGTTGGGGGCCCTTACAAATGAATAGTGAAGATGAGTGGCGTTGAAGATGGTGATATTCCATCCTTTGCTGACTCTCCTCTGAGCAACTGGAGGCTAAGAGGCAGGATCAGATCAGGAGATGTATTGATTTGGTCAGGAGGGAGAGGATCTGGTCTCCCTCTAATCATTGAGAAAGGAGAGCTCTTTGGGCTATAGCATTTCTAATGGGGAGAAGGGCCAATCGAATGAAGTGCAGCCTCATATGAAATTCATCTTTAATCTTTATGAATTATGAATTGAATTCTGGGGTCGAAAAAAGAAATGCATTTACATAACCCCTCTGACCAGTATTTCATGTTTTATGTGTGCTTTTTTTTTTTTTTTTTTAAATCCCTGTCTTCACCTCGTTTTACAACAGAAATCATTTTTCAAGCGTTCATTTAAATTTCTCTCCTTATGAATAGAGAATCAATACAATGCATAAAGGTGTGCACGATGACTGTTATATATATATATATGCATTCATATATACGGTACAGTGAATATAAAAACTTGCCTGTATGATTGATTTATACATTTATATATATGGGCTGTGAATGGAATTTCCTCTATATAATTTGTATGCGTTGTTATATACTGAGTGTGCACACATACACTATGTATGCACATGTATGTCAAACATTATAGTTGCTCATCCCTGTTGAATCATGCAAGTCGGCGGGGGGAACTGGGGGGCCCGCTACCTCTGGGCAATATTTATGGCAGCGCGTGTAAAGGTATTTTCAGACACAAAAAAGGTGCTTTAAATTTCAAATGGGATTCTAGAGTGGGGTTGAAAAGGAGAAGAAGCAAATCTGTGGAGGGCTTCACTCCACTCTCCACCCCTCCTCCTCCTCCTCCTCTCTTCTTCATCTCTTCTCTCTCACTCCCCCCCCCCTCTCTCTCTTGTCAACCTTTTCAAAAAGCATCTATATTCTCACACTAGGCTGTAGGGGCATGTTGTCATGTTGCTATGCTACCTGAATGTCAAACAGAATGTCAGAGTGATGGCAGAGTGTGAATGTACAATAAAGATGGAGCTTCTTCTGACCGAAGAGCGCACTGGAGGAAGGGAAAAGTAAATGAAAGCAAAGAAAGGCCACAATAATTAGGATTCTTATAAGCAACTGTGTGCCTACTATCACTGTCTGCTTAATGTTAGAAATTAAATACTACTGAGTGATCCCTAACTGACACTATAGGGGGCTTTTTCAAAGACCCTGTTCGATGAAAATCAGAGAGTCGGAGAGTTTGCATTAGCACAACCTGCTTTTGACCTTTTTATTTTTTCTCATTTTTTACATGGCAAAACCATGTTAAACAAAATATTAACCATAGCAGAGTATTTTTTTTTTTAACTTAACTTAAAACTTATTTGTTTTAACTTAAAAACAAATAATTGAAACACGCAAATCTCAAAAAAATTCTCAAATATGAGGTGGTTTTTCAGACTATTCAACAAAGCTTTATTTCACAAAATTGAAATGTTGTCGACTTTTCGGCTGGCTGGTGGCTGGTGTGAGAGAGAGAGAGAGAGAGAGAGAGAGAGAGAGAGAGAGAGAGAGAGAGGCAAGGAGGGGCTGAACGAACTCAATGAAATAAGATTTTGCCCATTTTGAATAGTAAAACAGAAATAGAAAATCAATATGTGGCTGTCGATATTGTTGTGGGCTGCCGCAAATAAATCACTGAGCTGTAGTACTAATAATGTAGTCCACTAACTATGACCTGAGTAATAAATATTTTCCAACAATATCAACAAAAGCTGAACAACATTAACTTCTTAAGTGGCCACTGAATGTTTTTCAAAGCTATAAATTCAGTGGTTAGATTTCAGAGTTATTATGACATTTCTTTGCTTCAGTAAGAGTAGAGGTGAGAACTGGAGGTGCCGCGGCTCTGCCTAGTTTCATTCACACTGAAAAGACAAAAATGTTAGACTGAAAGGTGTGCAGTGCCTGCAATAATGGTTAAATATGTTAAAATTACATTCCAGCTTTCCATCAAAATACCTAATAACTGGAGATAATTGGATGGCGGTGAGGATGATACTGATTACGCTGAAATTAAAGCTGATGATTATCACCATTACTGTTATTTATATCTGATTTATCTATCCGATTCATTCCCCTTTATAAGTCCAGTGCGCTCCTCGCCATATAAGCCCACACAGCTCCTATAACATTACCCACATTTCATTTGGATTAATTGAAAAATTACCATAACCCACAGCCATTTACAGTTATTACAGTTTGGTGAAATGGCACTCAGAGAGGTTTGGGGATGTTAAACCTCCTCTACCGCCACCGTGACACCACGCCATTTCCTCTTTCAGCCCTCTTACCCTTTTCTCAACCCCAACCATCTCCTCCTCCAGCTTCTATAACTGCCCCGGCTGACCGGAGCAGGGGGACGACTGAAGGGGGTGGGGGTATGAAGATGTAGAAATCTGGTACATGAATGGCTAGATGACAAGATGGCTTGAAAGGTTCTCTGATGGAGATACAGACTGATGGAGATAGAGAGAGGTGGGTTGATGGAGAGAAGGATTGACAGTTAAAATGATAGAGTGAGAGATAGAGGAGATATTGGAGGGGGGGTCAGGTGGGGGGTGGGGAGGGTCGGCCGTGGAGTCAGTGATGGAGTGGCGAGATGAGATGGTGGTTGTTGATTTCCATGGACGTCTGGAGCGCCACCGGTTGTCAACGTTTGTGAGGAGGGAGAGGAGGAAGGGCTTTTCGGAGCACATGTCACAGCGCGAGTATAGGCGTCCTTCCGAACAACATTTATAGAAGGACAGATTTATAGAGACTCCTGACACCGGTTGTGACTCTAAGATGGCGTCCTTTGTCACACGCACCTGGAGGAACCTGGATGAACTGGATCGTCATGATGTACTACACTGTGGAGCAGTGCCCTAAATCCCCAAAGCAAAGTGTAGAAACCTGCAAAATGGATTCACGACACCATTTTTCACACCCGTGCTTCCTGGAGTTACATAAGCACATACAGTACCGCTCGGCACTATAGGCCCCGGCAGCTGCGTTAAATTGGACGGGTGGAGGAATGGATTAAAAAATGATTCTGCTCTGTGCGTCTGTAACATCTCCTCTTTCACTTCATGGACAAAATTAGAAATTTGTTTTTCAATCTTGTCTCGGCGATCGCAGCGTTGTTGTGGTTTTTTTTGGGGGTGGGTGGGTGGGGATGTGTTTTTCTGTAGCATCAAGGATCTCAATCTCATTTTCTGCTCTGAATTACTGTCTAA
>NW_019525054.1:428867-429294 GCF_002814215.2 Seriola lalandi dorsalis
AGAATAGGGTTTGTGTCTTCTGCTTTTGTGTTTCAGAAATGTATTGTAAATATTTGTCCGAAAACTGCACCCTTCAAATACACAAAAGACAGTTTCATGGACTTTCAGATGATTTCCAATATGCTGAAAGAAGTCCTTCTCAGTAGAACAACTAGCATCACAAACTAAACACTTAAAAGTGGAGATGATATTTGGCTGTAGACTTTCCTTAGCTGCATGGTACCTGGACAAATGTGTGCGGAACGCACTCTGCGTTTTGAATGTGCAAGGGCAACCACCATGGAGACATGGCTGAGATTGCCCATGACTAAATGTTGCGTGCTGTAGTCTGTAATGCTTTAGTAGGTTCCCTTTTGTAGCAGACAAAGACTTGCAGATCTTACACTGCCATCCCATAGGCAAAAACCTTAAAATAATGAGAAAAAAA
>NW_019525054.1:429344-459875 GCF_002814215.2 Seriola lalandi dorsalis
GGTGGGTGGGGATGTGTTTTTCTGTAGCATCAAGGATCTCAATCTCATTTTCTGCTCTGAATTACTGTCTAATGAATGTAAGGTTTTGGATTTGGAGACAGGCAGACTAGCTAATGGGTTTGTTAGTTTGTTGAGTAGCATGCCACACTCATTATTGCTTTCAATGCTGTGATTAACTTGATTTGCAGGGCAAATGCATCGGAGAGAAGATGATGTGCTCACATATATAAATGCACGCATGCCCGTAATGTAATTATCCGATTTAATAAGTTATTAATATAGTTTGGGTCTCAGTTGGAAATAGAAAAGTGGACGGCTGAAAACACTAAGGCAACCGATGATCATGTTGTGATTGATTTAATTTCATTTAGTAAGGGAACATGATGTTACAACAGTGACTAACAGGATAAGAAAGTCACTCAGGGGCACCTCTGGTAAAAAATGAGTTATATTATTGCCTCGCTCTTTCCTTTTTTAAAAAGCCTCCATATGATTTCTCATTATTTTTTAAAAGATTATTTTTATGGCATCCCTGCTTTACTAGACTGCCTATAAAAGAGGAAGGTAAGAATGATGGAGGGAGAAAAAAAAAAAAATTTGTGCAAGATTTCAGCTCACATAGCTGACGGAGCCTCAAGGACATTGCATACTGTATCATTATTCTGGGATTGTGTTTCTTTTAGAGTTTTGAAAGTGAGTATGTCACATAACAACAGCTCTTGAGAGACTTATGAAGCATGCATCCACAATAAGTCTATTCTGGGATGATGCTTTGTGGGTGAAGGGAAACATCTGAAGTGAGTAAAGATATGAGTAAAAGAGAGGATGAAGTCACTCAAGAATGCTGTGCCGAGAAAAGAGATGGCTCACAATGACAATTGCAAGTGTTACTCGGTGTTATGTTTGGGAAGACAGTGCTGTTACTGTTACCAGCGCGCTGTCAGTGACCGCGAGGAAGACGGCTTTACGATGACAGTTAGCTGCCGAGATGAAACGATGGTGTGGGTTTTCACTCATCTCTTTCATCTCCAGATATACGTCTGAGGGAGGTCCCTAAACGTCGCCTTAATGGTGTCACCGTGGCGATTATCAAGCGTCTCTGCGTCTTCGTCAAGCTCCAGGCTGTCACCAGAAATGTCAGACGCGTCCTGTGTTACTAGTCATCAAGAGAGTTACGGCGGAGAGCCAGCTGTGGAGGGCTGTCTTTAAGGTTAGCCATCTGGACAGAGACCGAGTCGCTGCGCCTGCACCAGCATGAGTGTCGGACGACTCACCATCATCAACTAGATGAGATCAACCGACTCAGCTGACAGAAGACCATCATTCAGATATCAGCTACTGTATTAACTTCCAAAAGCATCTGCTCAAAGTCTTGTTCATTAACCCAGGGATCCTTAAACATATTCAGCTGGGAAGCCAAAGAGAAAAATAATCACTTGCCTTTTTCCCTTGGCTCATTGAAGTATCTGAGGTCTCTCGCCTTGCCTCTCGTCCTAACCCACCATAAATGCACTGCGACTCGTTTTTGGTCCAAGAATTTTGAAATACGTAACATCTTTAACATCAGGTGGAAATCTGCCGTTTTTATCTAGTTACTGAGTGGGTAGAGTAAGAGAACTGGATGAACTGGAGAACAGAGCGCCATCTTCCAAGATGGAACCTCATTCTCTTCAGTGACAGATTCTCACTGGCTGCAAACGCGGAAAAGCTTCTTCGAGAGTCTGCGTTTTTGACGCATAGCACATTGTGCATTGGAGCCAACCACCTACCTGCACATGAATTGAATGCACATTACTGAAGTCCTTTCTGGCCTTACAACGACTCGGCTTCAACCATCGACCGTTGACCATCTTTCACCAGCATTCTGTCACACTGACGAACAGCCAGGCACATTAGCTTTCCTGCTGAAGTCTCCTTCTTATCTGACTTACAAACACGAACACACGTCGCGGCCGGCACGTTAGCTTGTTCAATGAGTCACCAAAAGAAACATCTACCAGGATAAAGGGATCTGTTAATGTCAGCTTGCAGGCTACTTTGTTTCTCCATTCTCTCACCATGGGGTCAACCTGTCAGCTGTCAGTCAAACACAGACCACGTCACTACATCCATGTACAGGGAGAAAGTAGAAAACAAACACTATACTACATATTTCCCCACAAATCATTGTTCCTTCCATTCAATAATGTAAGACTATTAATACATTTAGACACAGTTGGACTTGATTGAATGACTGATCAGAACACATGGCACATACTCCAACGAGCCGTACTGGAAACACAGCAAAAGCTGCAACAGTGTGTGTGCTCAGTTACCTGCAGTGAACAGAGTCATTCATCACGCCTGGACATGCTGATAAATAACGCAGCACCATCTCCTGTTGGCCACTCAACTCAGCCCCTACAGCCTTAACACCTGCCTGCCAGGAAGTACATGAAGGTCACAGGGAGGGTATTTTGTGTGTGTGTGTGTGTGTGTGTGTGTGTGTGTGTGTGTGTGTGAGAGAGAGAGAGAGAGAGAGAAAGAGTGTGTGTGTGTGTGTGTATGTGTCCATACAGTATCTGTTATGTTTGTATTTGGTTGTGATTCAGAAACACGTGTGTACACAAACACAAACACACAAACTCTCCCTAAAAATGTAAGTTTAATGGGTAAAGTCTGGAGTGTCTCTTCTCACCTGTCACCTCTCATTAGACTGCGGCATGGCGACTGACCTTGTTTGTCTTTCCTGAGGCCGCTGAGCGGTGTGTGTATGAGTGTGTGTTCATTCAGGGACTGGGGCCGCCTCACCCTAATGATGTGGCTGTGAAATCGGGCCGGAGCCCAGCGCCGTCTCTCATTACGCCCCTCCAAATTCATTTGCTACGTCGGTTCTGCCTGCTCATGCATGCACCGCACACCACTCTGCCCATGTGGCTTTACTTGTACCTGCTGTTAGTCAACATCCAATGCATAAGCCAAAACGGTTAGTTTGACACGGGTAGCAACAGAAATACGCGTAAAATTACACTTATAAGAGCTTATAAGGTTGAGCATTATTTAAACCAGCAACCGGATTACTTTTGTTTGTCCTGTATGTACAGTTCATATATGTTACTTGCACAAAGATTTTTGTTTGTTTGTTTTGTGGTTTCCATAGTGATGCTTTGTGTACAGGCAGTAGGAATATACCAATATTACTGTCCCATTACGTAGGGTTAATGCAGAGTTGTTTCCCAGTAAAAAAGTGGGCTATTATTGTGAAGACTTACATTATGTACAGGACTATTTCTTGGTCCTGAACAGTTGTTAAGCAACCAACAGAGACAACAGGAAGTTATTGACCAAGAAATAGTTCACTACGTAACACCCCATGAATTGACACTTGTTTTCTTGTACAGATTTAACAAATCTGATACAGTGTGTTAATTAATGAACCAGGACAGAGCCAGGCTAACTGTTTCCCCCTGTTTCCAGTCTTTGTGCTAAGCTAAATTAGCAGGCTAATGGATCTTCATATTTAGCGTACATACCACATGAGAGTGGTATAAAGCTCTGCAAACTTTTACTTTAAGCAGAAGTTCCCCCCAGATAGAGAGAGACAGAGATGGTACCTGTAGGGAACATTTTCTGGGGCAGCTGAAATCCTGTGGTGTATTTGTGTCTCTCTGGAAAACAGGTTGTGTTGTGCTGCTTGCCTCAGAGCCGAGGCGCCATTTAGCAGAAGAGTGTACACTAGGGCGAAAAAGCTAAAGTTTTTTATGTAAAAAAAAAAAAAAAAAAGGTTTCATACTTACATACATATTTTATGTATCCTACGTATTCCATTTTAAGTTTTTCTAAATTATTTCTTATTTTAATCTTTATTTAATTATTATTCAATTTCTTATCTTTGTCTTATGTTATTGTCAAGTAGGTTTTATTTTACATTAAAAGTCCCATATTGTATAAAGTTAGATTTCCATGTCTTTTTTGATTATAGATCAGGTCTAGGTTCTATATTAATACTGTGAAAGTATCAAAGCCTCAGTCCCCAGAGAAATGCACACAGCCTATATTCAGAAACTGAGCCTTAAAACAAGCCGTCAGGACTTCTGTAACTTTGTGATGTCACAAGAAAGCACTAAGCCATGCCCCAGGCCCACCCCACCTGGACCCACTATGCAACCTTGCAGGATTTGGTTTCTCTGAGTTTTTATCAGAAATCTGCCATATTTTATTTGATGGTTCACCGACCTGCTGTTACTAGGGCTTCAGAGAGAAGCCTGAGAGAGGAGATGTGAAACTACACTGAGATGGTTTTTTGTTCTTAAAACAACAAATATATCTTCTTATATCCACACTTCAAATAAAACACAGCAAAAGTGTAAAATATGGGACATGTTTTTATGTCTTTTTCACACTTGTTGGTGCATGTAATTTACTTGTTGTAAAGCACTTTGAGCTGCATTTCTTGTATGACAGATGCTTTACAAATAAAGTTTATTATTATTATTACTTTTACATAAGTAAAAGATCTGAATACTTCTTCCACCACTGCATATAAGCACGGACATATAAAGCAGCTGTTTTGTGTGTATGCACCTTTGTGCTTATGGCATGGAAAGACAAATGTCTTACCAGTGTTTAAACCAAACCTGTGGCCTTGTGTGAAACTGCATTGTGTTGTAAACTGAGCACAGGCCACGTCCACTAATCGTAGCTGACTGGTTTTAGCTTTCATTCTCCTTCATATATTGGATCAATCCCAAGCTGGCCTCAACACTAAATGATAAAGGTGTAAAAATTGTAGTAGGGGGGAGGCAGTGTCCTTGTCTGGATGGGGGATGGGATTGACAGACATCCGCATCAAGCATCTCCCCTTGTGACCTTGACAGGCGTGGTATTATGGTATGGTAGTTACAGCCTGTAGTCAAAGGAAGCTGCTCTGTCCTCTGACTGCACAGACACAGACAGCAGGAGTCGGGACTCATCCTCCACTTGGATCTGAGATACAAAGCTGCCTGTAGTGTGTCAACAGCCACCTTTCCTCTTTACAATAAGCCCACATTAAACATGCGGCAGGAATCGGACGTGTGTACGGCGAATATACAGTGCACCGTGCAAATGTCATAGGTTCTCTCCCTCTACGTGTTATCTGATCCACGGCTATCTTGTGCATGTGTGTGTGCATGTGTGTGTATGTGTGTGTGTGGGCGTGTGTGCAAACGTGTGTGTACGTTGCATCTGCCATTGCAGCAAACAGATGGTATCATAATGACATCATTGCACACTGGGGTTATGTTCTCTGAGGCTCGGAGCAGGAGGAAGAAATTAGGAGGAGGCATCAGATGAGTGTTTGTCAATTAATCTGAAAGAGACACAAAAAGAGAAAAAACCCAGAGAGATTTTCAAAACATTTAGCTCCAGTTTGCCCTACTGAACGCCAACCTGCTTTTCACCTCGCCCGCTCGGCTGTTACAAATGTCAGCGCTCCCAGTTAACTGGACTTGAAATGATCTGCCCCCCCCTCTTTCTCTCTCTCTCTCTGTCATGTTCTCCTTCATTTGTTAAGGGTGCCCTGAGCACCCGAGTTTCTTTTTAAGAGCATCTCTTTTCTCCTCCTTTTTTCTCCCTCCTCTGTTCTCGAGCTCTCTCATCTCACCGAGCAGGGAGAAACCTGTCACCACAGCATTAGTATGCTCTTTTCATATCTTTGCCCCCCCCCTTTTCCTCTTTTTCCTCTCCTTTCCTCCCCCTCCTTCTTTTTCCCCTGCAAACATAAAAATAGTTTATGCCTCTGACAAGAAAATGCCTCTAATCCTGAGGTTTGTTGGAGAGCAAACAGACGCAATTGGCCACTTATTATTCTGTGTAGAATTTTCTATGTGGGGTGTTTGTGGTATCCATGGCAACAAAGTAGGGTGCACATATCCCCCCTGTCACTGAGCAGAATGGGAGGGGAGAGGATGAAAAGAGGCGATAAAATAACACTCTTACTGAGATGCACGGGGCAAGCTATAACCTAGTTTAGTAGCTGGTGTGTGTTGTGAGTGTGTGTCGTGAGTGTGTGTGGAGCTGTGCTCCAGTGTGAGTGTGCCAGTCACTGTTTGTCAAGTATATGATGGTATTTGTGCACCTGCATATAGCTGTTAGCTTTCACATGATCAGATTTGCATTTCCCTGATTGCATACTTGTTTGTGTGTGTGTGTGTGTGTTTGTGTGTCGGTGTGTGTGTGTGTGTGTGTGTGTTTGTGTGTGTGTTGATGGGTGGAGCTTGTGAGAAGTGGAATTATTACAGAGACACACAGGTGTACATTTGCCGTCTTAATGTGTGTATATCCACATATGGATTCAGGTGTCGTTATTGCCGGAGCTTCTCTCCAGCTGTGTTGGACGGTGTGTGTCTGCGTGTCACGGGGAGATAATCTTTGCCATAACAAGTCTTTCACATGCGCACCTTCTTCTCATTGGCCCACACAGGCCCTGCCGCTCCATCTCACACACCATGGAAATCAATGAGAGCCAGTCGGAGTGGTGTGAAGATTGAGCTGCAGTCAAAATAGTTTACAATGCAAAAAAACTAAACAGAGCAGGAAGGGGAGGGGAGGGGAGTGGGGGCATGGGGCACGGGACATTGTTGTGTTGCTGGGGAGGATCTGCATCATGATTTTCATTTTATGTGAATATGTTGTGGCACTTTCCTCTGTTTGTTTGTGCAGATGTGCAGACACAACTTCTGTGTTCATTTTCTCTTCTCTTCTCTTCTCTTCTCTTCTCTTCTTTTCTCTTCTCTTCTCTTCTCTTCTCTTCTCTTCTCTTCTCTTCTCTTCTCTTCTCTCCTCTTCTCTTCTCTTCTCTTCTGTCCAGAAGACATCAAACACACAAAACAGAATTAAACACAGCAGCAACAAACACAATTTCTTTCCAACGTCTATTCTAATCAATCCCTTTCCATTCTCTCCCTGTTAATCTGACTTTTCGCCACATGTTTGATCAATAACCTGGTGACTGTTGAAAGGTTGGACTCTGGGGGTGAGAGATCACAAGGTTCAGAGGTCACGAGGTGTGTGTGTGTGTGTGTGTGTGTGTGTGTGTGTGTGTGTGTGAGTGCTGAGTGTCCAGGCCGTGACCTCGTCCTGCTGTGAAGCCGACCTACCTTTATTTAAAGCCTCCACACAGACAGACAGTATCATTAGAGTCATCAAATAGTGGGTGTGTGGTGTGGGGTCACCTAATCTGAGATCATGTTACTAAGTAGGAGTAAATCTCATTTGTTCCCAGTCTAGACAAATAGCGTTTTGGCTCTTATGCCTCACTGTGTGTAGAATTTCGTTTGCCGTTTTTTTTTTTATTTCAGTTCTTGGAGTCGTCACAGTTCCATCAATGTATTTCTTGCCACAGTTGAAAACTTTATATATCCCTAGAGGAACATTTAAATGAGAGAATCCCAACCACGAAAACATGTCTACAAACATGGAAACGTGACATGGCACGCAGAAGAACAGAGAACATATATGTATTCTGCATGTTAAACACAGTGAGGGTGAAACATTCCAAGTGGGAATAGACTGAAGTCAGTGAAGAGAAGCCGGGGAGGGTGTGTGAGCAGGGAGTTTGTTTTTCCTCTTCCTCTTCTGATGAATGTGGATTTGTGTGTTTATTTTCACTGGTGTTAATAACCTAACCCAACACCCTAACCTGTTCATTTTAAAGCAGCATTATATAGTCAGAAACCTGTAGGTAAAGTTGGATCAAATATGAATTAAAAAAAAGTAGAGATCTAGGTTTTGGCTCCTCTCTGATCTCAGCGCTGCGATTAGAGAGCACATCACTTAGCCTTTGAATCTGGAGTGTGACATGGTGAAAAATCATACGGCAGTGTCGTGTCGATGTTCCCAGGTGATTTCCCCAGCTGTGCCTCTCATCCAGTAGCTGCACAGCTTGTTCCTCTCTGTTTCCTGCTCTTCTTTTTCTCTGTCATCCTCTCAGCATTGTAATTGAAGATTAATAGAACCACGAGTCCTGCACCGAGTGAATAGTAAATAGCTTAGCTAGGTTATTCAGCACCGACTTGTAATCTCTGACACTGGTCTCAGTCTACCATCCACATCAGTGGACTGTAACCTGGGCCTGATGTGAATACATCTGGTGATATGCTGTTGTTTTTATTATTAGTGAGGTATCTTGTCCCTCTGTGCCATAGAGCTCCATTGTTGTCCAAACACCGTTAAAAACACATCATTGAGCCTCACTGTTGAACACTGACATGTTCCTTCATTAACATGAACAGATATACACTGTAGTTTATTTTGATTCAGTCCCTCACACACCATCCTGCCGCTGTAATTAGTCACTGGTGTGTATAAATCTGTGGTTGAAAATAGTCCCCTGCTAATGCACTATTTCCTCCTGTTTAAAGGAGCTATTAATTAAATAAGTTCTGCTGTTGCTACATAGCCACCATTAGCATTAACAGCTGTTTATTTACCAATCTTTCCAAGAGCTTCAGCCACTGTTGCTTTTACAAGGCAAGAGGTTATAATATGCTCTCTGAGCTGCGCTACTTCTTCAGCTAGCTGGAGAATCCATTGATCTATTAATCAATGAATACATTTTGCCACAACTTTTCTTTGTGTTAAATGCTGCTGTGACCGATCCATGAACACATGGTTGAAAAAAAGAAAAACACCAGACTTGTCCTTTTAACTTTTCTTGAAATTTGTTACATCACTTGCACTCAGCTATCCCTTAACTCTGAAACATCTTGCCTCATTTTCTAACCTTGAGCATTTTTTTCTCTTCACCCACATATAATCACTACCTCTTGATTTAATAAAATACATAAGCAGCTGATCCAGTTTAGTAATATCTTTGAAACACTGCAGCATGAAACACAAAAAGTGAGTACTTACAGCACCGGGCTCAGAGAAAACAATGCAAACTCGTTTTGACCCACCTGCAAATACTGCATCTGGCGGCCCCATACCCTTATTTTCACCCCTGTCCTCAGCCCCAAACAACCCACTGATTAAAGCTGTGAAGTATCCTGCAACACAGGACAGAAATCAATAAGTGAATTAGACTCTACTTTCAGCTTCCTCTCCAGCCAGCCGGCCCCAAAACCAGCTGCCTGGGATAATGGGCCTGGACATGGGGGAGTGTGGGCGTGAGTGGAGGAGGCTTGGGGGACAAAGAAGCTTTAAGGTAGTATGATATACTGCTGTGACACATTATCACCACACACCAGTCTATATCCAACAGTATGTGACACTGGCAGGGACGAGCTACTCTAAAAGCTCATACATGTTTCACATTTCCTTTAAAATAGAGGAAGATACTACAGGCACACGCTAACCATCAGAATCCCAGCAGGGTGCTGCTTACTCACCAGTGAGAGGACCACTTTGTCTTGATGTGGTCATTACTTTTATTTGTTTTGTTTTTTGTTTTTTTGTTTTTTTTACTGTGGTGACATCTTTGCCGCGAAGCACTTAATACTGCAGATCTTCCCAGAAATCATTTCTCAAGCAGCGTCATAAGCAATATGATGTCATTGTACTTCTCTGTTCTCTGTCTGCTCACCAGTGGAGATTGTGACTTGTAAATACTCATTTTCTTCAGTTTGACCCAAAATGTCTGGAAAAACAATTATGTATCACTTACTGACTTCCTGAAAGTGTCTGAAGTTTTTAACAGTTACTTATCCTTTATATAAGTTTATATGGTGGTTATCATAATAAACTTGAAGAGAATTGCCAGTGATTTTTATTGTGTTACTGATGTTTCAGCCACACTTGGTCTTTATCAAGGCAAGTTCAACACAATGTTCAGACACAGCCATAAATATACATATATCACCTGGTGGCAGTCTACAGTCAGTGACATCATTGGCAAGTACCTGTATAAATCAGAAACAGTTACTGAACATTTAAAAAACTGGTTAACAACTTACCCACAGCAGAAAATCTGCCTTGCATTACAGCAATAGACAATGAGATGAGAAGATAGAGACCAGTCGCGTGTCTGAGTGTTAAGTAAGACAATTAGCTAAGTCTAGCATAAAGACTGAAAGTGGAAGGAGACAGCTAGCCTGGCTCTTTCTAAAGTTTATAGAATATGCATAAACAACTAGATATTAAAAAAAAGATGTAACATTAGTAAGTGAGGTTAAGAGGCACTTTGGACAGCTTTATGTCTTTATGCTAAGCTAAGCTAATTTTGACTTGACACAGCATGAACAATACAAGGACCCTGACAATAAATGGAATTCAGCCATCATTCGTTTGTATATATACACCTGTACGTTTCCTACTAAGCATGTGAAAATGTCCTCCATGACAAAGGCCTATTGCAATCATTGATTAATTAATTTCATATACATTAGTTAAATAAATAAATCTAGATAAATAGACACAGATCCAGAACTTATAGAAATCCTTGTCTGATTGACTGAAGCCTTTATTCTCTTTCAAGTCTGTCCAGTTAGGAGTCATTATGAAGAACAAGCATGTTGAATTTCTATAGCCGATACATAAATGTTGTTGCACTAAATCCCCTCCCATTGTGTAAAGCACTAAAAATGAATTTTCTCTAGTTAAGAATTGTATAGAAATGTCAAAAGCGCCTACGACAGGAAACTATGTACTTACTGTATGCCTTAATAGGATTTATTCTGATCTCTTGCTCAGTTCCTTATTTCTATTTAATTATCATTTTACCGACATAGCTTTTTCTATTTGTATACTCCTTTCATGTTATCTTATTTCAACATTTCAATCCTGTTTGCTTTGTTTTTGTGGTTAGGAAAGGAGTATTTATCCTCCATGTGTTATAAATAAAGTTAGTTTGTTGGGGTTGAGGGTAATGAAGTGGTGGATAGGGTAGCCAGGGCTAGTTTAGGCAGAAATAGTGTAGATGTCCACGTACAATTTGGCAGGATGGAGTGCCATAGCATCATCAGTGAAAAACTTAATCATCTATGGCAGCAAGAGTGGGACACAGGGAGTAGAGGAAGGAAACTATACAGCCGTCAGTAAAACCTGGCAACAGAGTGAGAATGCCTACGGAAAGATGAAGTTAAGTTGACAAGACTGAGTGGTTTGGTGCTAGTGGGAAAGCAGAGAGATGGCAACTGTGAAAACTTTGCAGTCCTTGAATCTGTGAAACATGTCATGATGTATTGTCCACTCCATGCTGGAGAAAGGAGAAGGTTATTCACGGACTCTGGCTAAATAGGAGTCACAGAGCTTTCTGTTGAGACACTGCTTTGTGATGGATTGCTTCAGAAAGAGAGAGCTGCGGATGTTATTCACTTCCTCAACTCCATGGGTCTATATTACAAGATAAAGATCTCATTGCTAAAGTAGTAATTGCGTTATTACGCCAGTAGGAGGCAGCAATGCACTGAACCGTGCCCAGTTTCACCGAAGAACAAAGTTAAATAAAGTTAATTTGAAAAAAAAAAAAAACCTAGTGTAAGTGCAATCGGATTCTTTCTGCACGGCAGACTTTTTCCCAGTCCTTATGAATTCTCCTTCACATCTTTTTCGTTTTCCATGGCGGTCCAGGAGAAGTGGTTAGGAAAGGGGATTATTTTGACTTTACATGGAGGCCAGAAAGCTAACAAACAGTAGCAGACCTGCTAACAGCCGCAGGCGAGGAGATACAGTCTGTCTATGTTGACAAACATTTAAACATTTACTTTGTCTGAACAGTTCAGAACCTTCTACTGGGGCCGTACATGGGCCGCCGGGCTGCATGAGGTTTTAACAACTAACCCACAGCAGAAAATCTGCCTTGGATTATAACAAAAGACAATGAGATATGAAGATAAAGACCACTCTCATGCCTGCGTGTTCAGTAAGGCAATTAGCTAAGTCTAGCATGAAGACTAAAAGTGGAAAAAGACAGCTAGCCTGCCTGGCTCTTTCTAAAGTTTATAGAATATGCAAAAAAAAACAGGATATTAAACAAGCTGATCCAGGTAAATGGGAGGCAGCATGAGATTCAGGTATGTCATGTTATTAGTGTCTAATGTAGCCTGGAACCAGAGATGAAGAGCTATAGAGGTCTTAATAACTTCACATCCCCAGGTTTCTAACTTTTCAAACTTGTAGTCTTCAGACCCAACAACGCAGGTGACATTTATCAGGCTTCACACAGCTCCCTCTGGAGACACATGCAGCAGTGCTCCCCAGCACCTGGAAACAGTCTTTGATTTGTAAAATCAGTGGAACTCCCCTTTAATATTTTCAGCCTGTAGATTCTGTGCAATTCCATGCAGAGTGGCAGAATATCTAAATTACTACATCTTTTTTTGGGGCAAAATCTTTTCCGTAACAAGGCTTCTCTAAAAACAACATTACCACATCAGATGACTGATTCTGAAATGGTACAACAAAATATAACATATAAACAACAATATAAATCAAGTTTATGTTTTGAATGTATAAATTAGAGATGTAGTGTCCGCCCTGCTATTTAATTTATCTTTTTACTTAATCTCACACTTTTTCAAACATTTAAATATCAGGAAATTAAATATTTGTTGAGACAATGACTCGTCTCGACACAGAGATCCTGAATCCTGCCTGTGTTCGGCCCCTCTCACGTCGCCAGGAACACTCATTACTCATTACTTTGTGTTTGTGTTAGTGCAATGTTTCTCCCTCTGTTTGGCAGCGGACAGGTTGTGTTTGTGCCATACTCTTAGCGGGGGTGTGATGTCATATCACAGTGCCATGTTCTGCTGCCACGATGATGCATCTGCTGTTGATCTTGGTTTAACCAAGGAGCGCCTTGCCAAGTCAGGCCTGAATTAACGGCATCATCACCATGAACGATCATGGGGATAGCACATTTGCACGACACTGTTGTCAGGTAAAAATCTCTCATGTGATATTTTCAGCCTCGTTTTGAGCTTGACCACAGCACATATTTAATCCTTTCATCAACCTGATAACTGTAGGAGGATGTAACCATCACTACCAATAAAAGTCACCAGTTTGACTGACCACACTTTACTGGTAAACTGCTCACTTTATCTGATGGTTTTTGGTCTGTTAGTGTATGAAACACATTAACCCATCTTCATACATCTCTGGAGCTCAGAGCTCAGCAGAGCTCCAATACAGTCGCTGGGTCGTACACTTTTGGGTTTCAGAGCGCAGTAGGCAGTGGAGAATGCATAGCACCTTTGCACCGCTGTTGTCTTTCATCCTGTCAGTCACTCCATTCAATCCATTTTTCATGTTCAAATTCTGACTTCACAGTGATGAGATATAAAAGCTTGAGCGTGGCTGACATTTTACAACATGCAAACCGCTGATGATATTCTTGTGATCTCTCTAGTAACAAATGCAAGACATGGAGATGAAGCTGTGAATGAAAGTGGATCAGCCTGCAGCTAGTGAACAGGTTACTCTGCAGTGTGCTGGTTAGTGTCGAGTGTTTCTCGATTGCTCAAAGCCTGATGTTTTTGAATGCATGAATTATATATGAAGAGAAATTCTTAAAGGCAAACACTCAATGGAGGATGATCTTACATCTCTCCCCTATCACACCTGTCAGACTTGACTTTGACTACAACTTCAGCTTCCTTTGGTTGTATTTTCTACAAACAATAATACACCATCCAAACTGCAGGAGTGTCACTCATTAAACAATCCTACTGCACTTCAGTAAACCAGCCTTGGAGTAAGAATATGTTTAAATCACTGCATTGAATTTTTGTTGGAGTTTGACACATTGGTTTCCATACACAATATCATCACTGCAAGAGTTAGCTAACTCTTAAGCATTATGCATATTCACAATTGAGCTTTTGCTAAACCCAGCCCCCCCATTGCTACACCTCTTAATGTCTGTGACTGACTGATTGAGTGATCATAGTTTCACCGTTGGTCAGCTGAATACCACGTGACTGAGCTGGAGTTTCCTCATTTGCCATTGCTCTTTCAAAATGAACTGATGCAAACAGTTTCTATTAGGGGGTTGTTTACAACCTGCAGTGTTCTTAACTCAGAGCATTTGTTGCTAAATTTTGCTAAGGCTCGCTAACAATCTAGCAACTTTTTGGACAAACCTTAGCTACTTTTCTTAGAAGAGAGTCGTCAGCACTGCCCTCTCTCTATGTGTCTACTCTGATCAGTGAGTGTCAGAGAAGCTGAGCAGTTTGTTATCCAGACAGAGGCTGAGCTCTGTGCTGCTAATCTTATGTTAAACTTGGATATAATGGTTAGTGGATCTTAGAGCCGTGTTACATTGCAGTTCTGAAGCAGACTTTTTCTAACGTAAACCGCATAACATAATAATATGGTGAGCTAATTACTCTTAGACTCAACGCTAATGGTTAGGTCTCAACCTTATGTGTGAGGGGCCTGGAACCATCAACACACACTGTAGTTTATTTTGACTCAGTGCTGTCCTGCTGCCACACTTAAACACCAAATGAGTATTGATGCACCACCAAAAATAATCCCCACAAATGCATTATTTGTGTGTGAAGTGAAGAGTGAAGTTTAGTGGAAATGTCTCCAATACGCTTGAAACTGAGTATCACACAGAGGATAGAAAGTATTGCGAGATGAACTAATTCATGGTTGGTTTTGGTCTTCTCACGGGATCTGAATACTATAAGGAAAATATAGAATATTTTGCAATAAGGATTATTGCCTGTGTAGTTCTATAATGACAGTAGCAAGGCAGCAGTCAAAAGGAACATGATGGGTGACTCTGTCGCTGTGACACCACACTGAGCAGGCGTGCACTCCTGCATCACCTGAAGTTGTGTGTGACACTGAAACATGTTGATAGGCTGTAAAAGCCAAAAAACATCTGTGCTGCTGCAGACCTGCAGACTCTGTGAAGGATAGGCAGGTTGTGTTTTCCTCCCTGCTCTGGATGACTCATACAGGGAGGCCGCAGCCTGATTCACACAGGCACCTATAGTGTGTCACTTTCAACACTGCCCAAACACACACAAACACCTAATTTTCCTTTATTTCACAAAGCTATTTTTCTTTGTTTTCATACATCCTCTGCCGTGCCCTGTGTGGTTGTATAAATATTGGCATGCATCATATGTTTGATCTTTACGTGTTTGCTTCAGGAATGCATGCACACACACAAGATTGTGAAAACATGTCAATTTAGTGTGTTGTTAGGATGCAGTTTCTCAATAACTCTCTCACATATCTGTGTTTGTGCATGTCAGTACTGCATATACTGTGTTGTTTTGTGTGTGAAAGCTACAAGTGCTCTGTAATATTGTTTTTTTGTCTCTCCCTGGGGTCTGTGTTTGTGTGTGTATATGCTTTGTGTGTGTTTGTGGGCACATTATGTATAAGTGACTCTCTATAGCTGCGGTTTGTATGTGTCCATGAAATTTAAATCCGTGTGTGTTTTCATTCTCACCCTCTGTGTGTTCTATTTATTTGTGATTGCACAGTGATGTGTATACACCCATACACAATGTGTATGCGTGTGTGTGGGTATATATATGCACTAAAGTCTTCATGCACATGTATGTTGCAAGTGTTGTGGGCATTCGTGTATTGCCTTGATCCATATCTGTATTCTGTGAGGTTGTTTATCTTGCGAGTCTTGTTGATAGTTCAGAGGAGGATCTAGTGCTGCTGGCTGTTTCTCTGTCAGTTCTTTCCACATGCAGCCGCCACCCCTATTAACACTTCCATTAATACTAGATCACAGATGGAAATCATCCTCTCACCCTGCAGATGCTTTTAGATTTTGATGAGCGTTTTTATTCAGCTCCTAGGGAGAGAGGGGCAGCAGAACAACTGTTTTTTTATTGACGGCTGAGAAAAATCTGCTCGCTGCTTTCTCTCCATTGTTCCCCCTCTCACTTTTTCTTTAGCGCACATGTTCAGTTTGTGACGAGGCTTCAGTTTGAGACCTTCTCGGGAGGAAAATAGGGTTGAAGGGAAAGAAAGAGGGCAGAAGAGAAAGAAAAGATGATGGTTGGGTTGACAATGAAGGAAAAAACTGTGGGGGGTTTAGGAGGAGAAAACAAGTATATTTGTCTCATTTGCATTCAGGCCTTTCAGCTCCTCAAACTTTCAATCTCTCCAGTTGTGATCCCCACGCTCGTACTTGACAGACAAGAGACGAGCTGCATGGAATACCAAGTGGCTCTGCATGTTCATATTAGCACGCAACGTATAGCCGTGTATACACATGCACAAACGCACTAGTGCACACGCGCAAATCACCCACAAGCACACAAGCACTTAGACGCAATCACACACTTTACACGCACATACATCCTGATTCCATTACTCAACTGCTTGTCACTCACAAACACACATATTAACATTCATGCTCACACATACCTCCCCTCTCAGATAATCACTGGAATGCACAAACATACATGCGTTTGCACATAAACAGATGCAAATTCCCCTTCAATCTCACAAAGGCACACAGGTATCACAAACATAAACTATTCAAACATAAGGCAAAAAGCATTCTTACAGACACACACAAATGCACATATTTAAAGGCCACGTTTGCAATAGGGGACACACACGGTGTTACTGTACTGCATGTTTCAAACGCATTCACACAAACAGAGACACACATTGTGCTAAATGATTTGTTTCCTCCTCCTCCTCCTCTCTGACGCTTATGAATAATACAAGATTCTCAGGGGAACTTTTTGCTTCACATAAATAAGAATTTAGATAGAAAATTGCATTATTAATCTGTGGCTTCTGGCCCAGCTTCTCCTGTAAAGAATTCATACACAAGTCGCAAGTTTGCAGCCTGGCAAAAATGGAGGCCTAAAATGGCCGAAGAGTTATGAGGCAGGGGGTTTTCGGAGCTGGGGCCTGGACCCAGAGGTGGATTACAGTTGACTGATTTTGGAGAGACTGGTGATCTCAAATACAGGAAGTGTTGTGGTGCTCAGTTCTTGCTTTGACAAAAGCTGAGTGGGTTACACTACATGAGTAAAATGCATCACAATACGCAGAACTAACATTATAGAGCCCATTAATAAACCTTACCTTATCGTATTTCCACATGTGAGACCATCATCTCTTCATTGATCCTAAAGTGCAAAACAAATACTTCAAGTCTTGCACATTGTCAGTGGTCTTGTCTCGTATTACAAAAATACTGAAGCCGTCCTGTGTGAAGTGTTAAACATGTTTACACTTGAAGGTCCAGTGTCTCCTCTCCTTGTTATGAACATCACTAATGTACTACACAGGTAATTATTTAATTTTGTTCTGTGCAAATAAAATATATCAATTAAATAGATTTCCTGTGCGGCTGCCACCATCTCTGGTTGGATAATAAGAGCATGTTCTGCTGGACTTCCTGATTAAGACGATGCTAACTCTAACAAAATATGAACATGTTAATGTGAATACATCTGTCATTTTAACTAGAGCCTTTAAAAGAAACACATATCAGCTGCTGTGGTTACTATGATAACTGACTCCAAATCAAGTTCGACAGATGTTCCTGTAGACCAGTGGTTCCCAAACTTTTTTTAGATGTTATTTTTTTATCTATAATATAATATAATATAATATAATACCAATTAACATATATTATTCAATATTGTGATAACATTATATATTATGTTTTATTATATTCAGTTAATTAATATAGGCTCATTTTGTAACATTCTAAAAGCCAACAGGTGCTCTGCAGATTTACAGAGCTATTTAACTTAAACAGTGAAAACACTAATAACCTAAATTAAATGTATTTCTTTCATTCAAAAGTACAAATAGCTTCTTGCGTAATGTATTCTAATTTGCACAAGAGAAAGAGGTGAGGCTGCTGTTTTATCTCACTGTGTTTCTGACTGCTGAGTCTCTGAACCGAGCTGGGAAGCGTCTTGTGTTGCTATGACAACCGCCAGCCAAGGAGTTGTCACATCATTAGCTGAGCCATTACTGCAAATTAAACAGAGTTTATAATCCACTGATTAAACGGACTGATTTCATGACATGTTTAAAAACACAACATAAAACAAAGTTGATGTAAATTTCCCATTTCATTTTGTTTAATGTTGTGAAACTTTATGAAGAACACACAATAAATGAACAACAGGATGATGATGCAGCAGCCTTGTGGTCCACACAAAAAAACTTTTTACTGTGCCGAGCTGAGCAGTGTTACGATATAGAAAGTTTTTATCCTTTATCATATTACTGATATTACCGATTAAAATAAAAAAATAAATAATATAGAAAATCTTAAACCTGCTCACCGCACACACACACACACACACACACACACACACACACACACGCACATATTTATATCCCATAACATACAGTGTTGGAGAAGTTGATGAACATTGTTTGAGGTCCCAGAATTAACTTCTCTCCCTCTGTGACATGTGAGGTCCGTCTCCATGGCAGCAGTGGAGCTATGTGAAAATGCTGTGCTGATTGGACCAGCGTACATACACTCACTGAGCACTTTATTAGGAACAACGCACTAACACCGGGTAGTTCCTCTTGTTACTCTCAAACAGCTTCAGTTCCTCATGTCATGGATCCACCAGATGGTGGAAACTTTCCTTTGAGATTCTGCTCCGTGTCGACATGACTGCATCACATCAATTCTGCAGATTTGTCAGCGGTACATTCAAGCTGCCGTCTCCTGTTCTGCCACATCCCAAAGCTTTTCTACTGGATTCAGGTCTGGAGACTGGGGAGGTCACTGAAGTTCACTGAACTCGCTGTCATGTTCATGAAGCCAGTTTGAGACGACTTGACTTTTGCTTTGTGACATGGAGCATTATCCTGCTGGAAGTAGCCATCAGAAGATGGTTACCTGTGACCATAGAGGGATGCACATGGTCAGCAACAATACTTGCACTGTGGCATTCACATCATCATTGATTGGTATTAATATATTCCCCACACCATTGCACCACCACCACCAGCAGCCTGGACTGTTGACACAAAGCAGGTTGGGTTCATGGATTCATGCTGTTGATGCCTAATTGTGACCCTACCATCTGCTGCCTCAGAAACACATCCAGATCCATCAGTTTTTCCGGTCTTCAACTGTCCAGTGTTTTGTGCTGTTGTAGTCCACCCGCCTTAAGGTTAGAGGTGCTCATTCTTAGATGCTTTTCTTCTCGCCATGTTACACTACCACGTTTTGTTTTTGGCTCCATTCCGAGTAAAAACTCTAGACACTGTTGTGTGTGAAAATCCAGGAGATCAGCGGTTTCAGAAAAAGTCAAACCAGCCTGTCTGACACCAACAATTATGTCACTGTCAAAGTCACTGAGATGACATTTTTCCTCATCCTGATGTTTAAACATTAACTGAGGCTCCTGGCTTGTATCTGCAGGATTTTATGCTCTGCATTGCTGCCACATGATTGGCTGATTGACGAAGCAGGCACACAGGTTTCTTCTAACAAAGTTCTTCCTTTCCTTTCCTTTGTTTGTTTGGATCTTTGTGTGTGAGAGCAAATGAAGAGAGCCCTTCCTCCTCTCCACGTCTGTGTGGCCTTGGCCCTTAGGGGCCACTATAAAGAACATGTCAGAGAAGGAGACCATCTCCATTTATATGTCTCACGTGAGTGCTGCCACACTTTTATGACTGACAGTCACATTCAGCCATAAAACTATACTGCTTTCATATGTGTGGAAATGCACACATACGCAAAAGACACACACACACACACACACACCATGTGCAGTCAGCGTGTGTGTGTGTGTGTGTGTGTCTTTTGTGCTCATGTGCTGCATGTGATAACAATGGATGTAATGAAGTTCATGACACCATGAAGAAGCAAAAGCTTTCTTCCTCTTTTCCTTTTTTTCCTGCATCTTTTTAGCACTTGATGCACTGAGCAGTTTTTTTGTCATTGTTTTCATGCATAAATGAAACAAACATCAAAACTGTTTCCATTTGCAAAACAGCTGATACAAGCTCTCAAATCTCTCCATATATTCATCAGAATCACACACAGCACTGATGTCTACGGAGAAACTCTTCACTTTAAACAGCAAAAACACAACACAGCACATCAAAGGTCCCAACCTACAAACTGTGTGACAAATCTTTTATCTTTATAATGAAACCATGCAATAAATTTTTGTTGATATCAAGAAAGTCAATTTACAACGTCTAGCTGTCGTTCTAAGATCCTTTTTAGAACAAAAATATGTTCTTTTGACTTGAACGGATGAGTTTGTTGAGTATCCTGCTGAGTGTATGTTTAACTCATAAAACTAGACAAAAAGAACAAGAGCATTTCCCAACATGCCTTTTGTTTTTGAAGTTTGAAGAAAGTGTACATGATGGAAGTTTGTGTCTTAAAAGAACAGTCAGGTGTCCATATAAGTGCACAACGAAACACCCCTGTGCAATATCACTAAAACATTAACTGATTCAAAACTCTGTCATCTTATGATAATTGTATTTGATGCCTTGCATAGTTCACAATGTACGAAGGCTTGTATTGAAAAGTCAGCCTCTACGTAAGGTATCCAGGAAGAAAATAAACTCTGACCTGGTCAGGTACAATATGTCCGACCTGACTTCAATCCAATAGAACAAACATTTTAAAGTGGAGCAAAGATCAGCTGTGAAGAAGCAGAACATGTCTCCGCAGGTATATCATCCAAATCTGTCATCAAAAATAAAGGCTGCTACCCAGCTGTGACACCTGTCACCGTGTTGATGTTCTGACCCATGAGTACTCAGGATTCATGGCTCGGACCACACCCATCTGCATTTTGTTCTCAGCTGCACACATGTAGAGTTTAGTGACTGACAGTGCCATGACTTCACAGATGTGACAAAATCTGCCTCAGAACCTCGTCTGTGGTAGTTCAGTACACACACACACACACACACACACACACACACACACACAAGGTGACGACAACAGCAGCCCTGCTGTCACAGGACTCGTGAAGGATGCACTGACTTTTGTTGCAGCTGGTTCTTTCATCATAGTTTAATTAGTCAAATGTTTTTGTTTTTCAGATTAATTGGCTTAATTTTTTTTTGGGGGGGGGCTTTGACTAAAACTATAAAACTGGATTAATTGGACAGGATTTGATATTGTGTAACATTTGAGTGATTCTGAGCAGAGATGTGCTCAGTTTTGTATAAAGTGATTTTGCTGCTGTAATCATCCATTCACACACATATATACACATCCAGTGGAAGTGTATATGTTCATCTGATGTTAATATGAGAGCTCAGACAAATTAAGTCGTTCTCGTCCAAACTTTGTCTTTTTAGTACAAACTTCTTCTTCTTTGTGTTACCGTGACAACCCTTGATTGCAGCTGTAGCCGTTTTCCTCTGTAACTGTTTAACCCAGTTTGTACAGGGTCATGAAAAAGTGTAATTGATCAGGAGGTTTCTCCTTCACTATTTCCTCCTTGTGCCCAGTGACTATTTCATTGGTACCCTGTGTGTACAAAGTGTTAAACGTGTGTGTGTGTGTGTGCGTGTGCGTGTGTGCGTGTGTGTGTGTGTGTGCGTGCTTACATATCTGCAGTTCCACACAGTGTGTTGCTGGAGGGGGTGGGGGGTGGGGGGGGTTGCACTTGCAGACAGTAGTGTGCCTTGTTAAGAGACACAAAGCCCTCGGCAGGTGCTCCCTCCCTGGCTTTGTCTCTCGTGCTCTCTGCTGTTTATTTGTTCAACTCGTAGAGAAGTCCCCTCTCTCTTCCCCCTCGGGGGAAAACAAAGAGCAGACGCACAAAGACCGTCCTGCCTCTGCATCCTGGCAGCAACAAAGCCAAGCTACACATGTCAGGGACGGCCTGGCATGGAATGGCAGGTGTTCCATGGACGGGAAAAGTGGAAGCCAACTTTTTTTTTTTTCCTCCTTCTCTTGAAGTCAAAGGACAGAGGCCGTCAGTGCAGAGGTGTAACCATTAACCCACACGGACAGAGAAGGCAAAGAATGTGCAAGTATGTACGCAAACATGTCACTGTGCATATGTTGGCACGAGGTGAGAGGTCAGACTTTTTCTTGAATGAGCTGGACCCACATTTATTCACTTTACTCCTCCTCAGACATTTAAGAAAAGCTGATTATGAAATTTCTTACAATTAAATACTAAAAAGAAACATAAGATGAAATGAGTGCGGCACAGACAAACACCTTCATACACCTTCTGGGACATGTTTTGGAGTGACTCTACAATATAACATTGGTCTTGATAATTAGATTAAGGTTGTTTTGGCTTATTTTGAATTTAATGTGAACTTTTGATGGAATTATTTAGTGCATTCTCCTTTTTACTTACGTTTCAAGAATGAAAATCTGGAATTTATTTTGTTTTGCCGTTACTCAATCTCAGTTTCCTTCATTGTCTGAACCCGTCAGTGTGGCTTTTATGATTTCTGTTTCTATTTTCTATTTTATTTTCTGCTCCGGTTTGATTTATTTTTAGTTGAACACACAAAAATGTGTTTTGCTCATTTTTTACTTTACTTGTTTGTGCAGAGTGATGACTGTGACATTACACGGCTGTTTTCATCTGCTGAGGTCAGAAAGTTTCTCTGCACTCACCTTAAACCTTAGTTCAACACCTCGATTAACTAGTTTAGAAGGAAACTGTGGTCCAATGACGCAGGAGACATCTTGGGTCGCGTAGTTAAACTTTTAAAACAGAAAATATATTGATAGATTCTGGATTCTTCACTGTGGGAGAAGAATTTAAGGTGATTTTAAGACTTCTAGGCTGTGTAGACCCTGGATTTGAAGACTGATTGTGTTACAGCAGCACGACCAGGCTGTTCCCTGTTTCGAAGCCTCCTTCGTCGGCCCGACCTATCCCAAGATTCATTGCGCGCCGGTAATGAAAATAATATGTCAGCAAACACCGACAGAGAGCCAGAGGATTACACTTTTATATGTAAAACACACACAATACAACTGTTCAAACCAAGGGCTGTAAAACCTCAAGTTTTTGTGAAAAAGTTATGCATTGTCAAGGTTGCTAGGTGACAGGAGTTATGGTAAGGGCGGGCACAGCTGGTCCTCTGTAGACCAGACCGTGTCATATCCGTTTGGCCTTCACGGTCTATGACCGCTACGAAAGGCCACACCTACGTGGAGCGCGTCCTAGATTTGTATTGAGGTTAAAAAATAATCTGTCTCGTATTCTTGTGTCTTGCACTGGTCTGGAGGAGTTTCTTTAATCCAGTCATTCGTCTCTATTCATAAACAGTGTAATAGATATGATAGATGGTTGTTAGGGACACACTATGACCTCTCCCTACATGGAATTTCACACAAATAGCATGAGGTTTATTAAAAGTTAAAATATATTTGTACATGTATGTCCATATGTAAACAATGGGGCAGGTGTGGGGTAAATCCTTGCCTCTGATTGGCTGTTCCTACTCTGTGCAAACACCGGATTAGTGATGTGCTCACTTGAAAGTTTGCTGTACACGGGATAAATGTGTTTTATCTTCACAACATTACTACGTACAAACTGCAAACGGATGAAATCTTTTATCCACAACTCCACCATCAAACATCCGTTGAACTTGAACTGATTTCATTTGAACTGTGGAATCTGCTTCGTTACTAATAAACCTCGGTTAATTAGAGAGTTTGACCCCTTGTGATTCAACACATGGACCAGAATGATATTCCTGGCATTAGTGCCTTGTCAATATGGACCAATACACCAAGGATCAATACTTTGTCAATATTTGTTTTTCTGGCTTTGCATTTTTGTGTGTGTGTGGGAGAGTGAGTGCGTCTGTTTGTGTGTGTGCGTGTGTGTGTGTGTGTGTGTGTGTGTGTGTGTGTGTGTGTGTGTGTGTGTGGAGAGAGAGGGCTGCTTGCCAGCTGTGCAATCTGTTCAGTAATCTCAGGTCTGGTCTGTACACACACTCCACAATCTGCTCCGGTAAAACTGGCCCTACCCACCCACCCAACCGCACACACACACACACAAAATGAACTTCCTTAAATAAAAATTAAGATTGGACCAAATGACCTTCACTTTCCATAAATATAAAAGTAAAGTGTGTGTTTAGACCGTTTATGTTGGAGGTGAGTGAACACATGAACGCACATGTTTCCGGTTGTGATTCAGTGCATCTGTGCAGCCTTAAACCCGCTGAACGTTATGTCTCCTCAGTCTCCGGTTGTGAGTGCTGTCTCTCTCAAAGTATTCCTCAAGAATATTAAAATCGCCGCTCGCCACGCACTGCTACTTCCCAGCAGCTAACCCACTCTCTTCCTGATTCACAATAACCCTTATCAGCCCAATTTCCCTTCTCTCTTCCCCTCGCCCATTTTAACACGACGCCCTGTTTGTTGTTTAAATGGAAGGGAGAGAAAATTGGCCACTTTTGCCGTTCAGAAACTCCCGCAGCTGTCGGTAATCGCTACGTGTGTGTCTGTATGTGTGTGTGTGTGTCCGTGTGTGTGTGTGTGCGTGCCCTGGTAATGTGCAGTTGCCACAGTAGGGGTGCGTGGGGCGGGGGCGTGGAGAGAGGGGTCATGGCGTGCGGCGGAGAAAGCACTATTAGGAGAAAATGATAGGCCTGTCCCTGAAACTCCATTACACACCAAACACTTAAAAGACTGGACCAGCTTCATTACAGGGCAACATGAATCATGCAGCACTCACACAAGCAACTGGCCTGTCTCTCTCTCTCTCTCTCTCTCTCTCTCTCTCTCTGTATCCCACTCTCTCCCCCAGCACAGCCTTCTGTTTAAACTGGAGGACTGCCAGGATGGAGGGATGGAGAGAGGGAGGGAGCAGAATAAAGAGGAGCAGAGGAGGCTTCAGTGTTGCCTAGGGCCAGGCCTGTTCGCCTCAGGTCTGACAAACAGGAGGAGAGGAGAGAGGAGGAGAGGAAATGAGAAGAAGGGGAGAGGTAAAACAGAGAGGGGGGAGAGGAGATGGGAGGAAATAAGAATGAGTGACTTGCTGGGGCATGCTGTAGTCTGTGATCGAAAAAAGGATGGAGGTGTGACTTTAAGTGATCTGTGTGTGTGTGTGTGTGTGTGTGTGTGTGTGTGTGTGTGTGTGTGTGTGTGTGTGTGTGTGTGTGTGTGTGTGTGTGCGCCCGCGCCCTCACACTCGCCTGTGCTTCTGTCTTTGTGCGTCTGTGTGACTGTACACACTTGTGTGAGGACAGCTTGTTAGCATTTGTGTATGTTGGTAAATGGGCATTTGTGAAGTGGGAGTGTGTGTCTGTGAAGTGTGCACGTGTCCCTGTGTGTGTGGGCGTAGTGAGCATGTGTTTTTATCTGTGTGTGTGTGTGTGTGTGTGTGTGTGTGTGTGTGTGCGTGTGCGCGCTCCTGAGCGTGTCGCAGCATGCTGCCAGAGGGCCGGGGCAGCGAGCCAGACCCAGGGCACAGCATGACACTGCGTCCCGATCTGTGTTGTGACTGCCTCAATTACCCATCAGCCCGGCAGAGAGACGGGGACGGAGTGTAACTGCAGACGGATGATTCCTGATTTTTGTCTTTTATCTCTTGCACACCGATGTTGTCCAACTCTGCTCATCTTTCTGAGAGTCTACTTGCGTTCTCATTTCACAGGCACTTAAATCCAGAACTACATATCAATATGAGGCATCAATAAACCTCATATCTCTAGCTCTTTTCTTTTAATATTTTCTATCACAGTAAAGCAACAAAACTCAGATTCATTTTGTCCCTTTAAGCGTTTATACTCTCTGTCCCACACTCACACAGGAGGCGTTGAATGTTACATTCCCGACAGCAACAACAAAACTTTGTTTGGAACAAGCAGAAGAAAAAGTGGGTAGTTTGTGCATAAATAAATATATATACACAGAACCAGTCAAAGGTTTGGACACGCTTTCTCATTCAAGTGAATGGGAAGATGTGGTCAAACTTTTGGCTGCTACTGTGTAGAAATTATTATTATATGACACTAAAAATTGAAAAAAAAATACAATTTACAACATGGATACAATAAAATAAATGAATAAAATAAAGTAATGACTATAAACCAGGGGGCTTCCCATACACAAATGTAATATCTGTACATATGTTGAATTTTAATGTATGAAAAAAATGTACATATAAAGTAAAAACACATGTAAAAGTGAAATATGGAACCTATTAGAAATTGGAACAATTTCATCCTTTGGCACTTAACGTCCAGCAGTGTGTTTGTTTATGTAAGTATAAATTCATCCCAAGGCCTGTCAGTGTTCCCAGAATGGGAAAATAGACATGTTTAAAATTAATAAGAAAATTAATAAGAAAAACATATTTAAGCATATAGATTTTTTATTTGTATGTTGTTTAAATAGACTTGCATATATTAATTAAATATGTATTTTGAATAAAATATGGTTTCAACATGTTATACCATATGGGAAAATCATCATATAGATATTTCTAATATTTGTAAATATGCAAATTACTATGGTTATTTCATATATGTTAGAAACTTCATGTCATCATATTTCCAGAGGATGTACGGTATATAAAAAACGGAAAAGCAAGCAGGTGCAGGACCATGTACTGTCTTATATGCCAATAAAAGAACAGACAGCCAGAGTAGATACTTAAAGACAGGTATAATATGTCATAGTCAGCATCTCGCCTGCTGCACAAGTCAAGAGCAGAGAGGCTGCCTCATTCTGAATATTAGTAATAGATATAAACAAATGTCTTGCGGTAGACGTGTGAACAGGTGAAGCCTAAGTCATGAGAAAGTGTGTCAATACAGGATTTAATAGGTGTTCTTTATCAGCTGCAGGGGATCATGAAAACACCTGGCTGTGATTTTTATTTATTTATTTTTCCTTCACAATATTACGAGCGTAACAACGCAATTACTTTTCCATCTAAAGCCATCAGCCTGCACCTCTATCAGCCGTCACCGAGTCACACACTGAAACACATCAGCTCGACTCATCAGTAAAACACTGATCACAGAGCCTGACAAAACTTTGCACTTTTCATTAAACAGACGTAAACAATAGCAGTGCGAGCTCTGTGTTTAACCTTAGAACAGGTGTTTCTTTTATCATCATCAGTTTCTTTGCGAGTCTGTCCACAGCCTTATTAAAGTCCAGGGCTCCGACCAGATCACGGCTAATTCTGCACTCTGAGCTGATGAGAGATTTCCTTCTTCAATATTCAACATTTTCTACCAGTTACTTTTGTGATTTGTGCAGTTTATTGCACAAATATAATATATACAAATATAAGTAACCCTAACCCTTAATCCTGTTGGTCTCGCTATAAGCTCTAAGTCATTGTTGTTTGTGTCCATAGCTCAGCAGCAAAAGAGGAAAAGGAGACATTCTGACCAGGACTCTGATATGAACCTTTCAGCTTCATGCCAACATGATTTGGTTCCTTTTTGTCCAACAAAATCACAAAGTGCAGGTGCAGAGAGCAGTGTTTCCCCCTTTGTTCCCAAATTCAGTTGTGATGTAGGGATTAGATGGTGGCAGGAAATCCATCCTCACAGATTGATGCATTGAAATTAATCCTTTTATCAACAGAAGATAAAACGGCGAAGAGCGACTTGGTTGAGTGTAAACTGCCAGTGCTGAACAATGCTCCAGCTTCCATAACTGTTTGCTGTCTGATTGTTTCTCTATAAAATAACTGTGTCAGTGCAGTGATGTTTGTCAGTGTCCAACCTGAACAACCACACAGGTCGTTCTTCTCAACCCTCTGATACGACCCATAGGAGTGTCTCCTGAAATAGCGCCCCCTTACGGCGGCAGGCGTACTGGACCTCGGTTGTCATGCTTACAGTAATAAATACGCCAACTGTCCCGAGAGTGACGTACCTACCTTTGTATCCATGGTTAATATGATAACAGTCACGGCTGGGTGAGGTTTAGGCACAAAAAGCTACTTGGTTAGGTTTAGGGTTAAAATAAATACTTCCTCAACATTAGACAATCTTTGTTGTCATGGTTACAATAATAACGATGTGGTTAATTTTCTCGAACGATAATGGATGATAGAAATAATATATATAGATATTCCTGTGTTTTGTCAACCCATCCATCCACTGCAACCTCCTGGCTTAGTATCGAGAATTTAAATTTCAAATATAACTCAGGCCTCAAAATTTAAATTCTCGATACAGTCCTTCCCAAATATCGTGCTATACAATATTATAGTGCTTCTGTGTGAGATTATGAATAATATCGCATATGGTGGGAAATATCGCGACATATCGGCCCGAGCATGTTGGAGTTGTGGTTTATCATCGAGTTTATTTTCTGTAGTAATCCAATTCCCTGGTCGAGGGAGCCGGAGTGATGCTAACTCTAGGTTGGACGACAAAAAAGACGTCATCCCTGCAGCACTGTATTGGCTTTTTGATGGCGTCTGTTGAAGACAAGTGACGTTCAGTATCTGGTTTCATTCATTTTCCAGCCTCTTGTGTATTCCCCACTTTCTTCTCCTTTTCACAACAGATACAATTTAAGCTGAGAGGCAACAGAAATATGAGGAAGTGAGGAGGTAAATCAGTTTGTCGGATGAGGGCTTATTAGGCTTTGTAGGTTTGACTCACTCACAGCTCTGTTCTGTGTTGTGATGCAGTTCAAACTACAAGTGGGTGTTGAATTTAAATTGTCTTAATGTTGGCATTAGTGGGGTCTTTTTATATATGAGGTTTTCTGCCGTGGGTGTGAGTAGGACTCACAACAGCAGCTTTTTACATGTTTTCATATATTTTCTCTGTCAGCTTCTGATTATCAGTGACAGGATTCTTCATCAAAGCACGACTTTCTTTAGTCAACAGTTAACAGTTAGAACAGTATTGGTAAGTACACATTTTAGAGTGAATCAATTAATCGATCTGTCTATCTATTTATCTACATTCTGTTGGTCCAGTTCGCTCTTTTATGTGGACGTTCAGTTTAAAAGTTGTAAACCAAAGCGTGGTGATGTGTCAAACTCCATTTTCTCAGTCTCTTTTTGTCTCCAAAGTGTCTTTCCTCTGACGTCTCCCTCGTGTTGTGTCCAAATCCTCTCAAACCCAAAAACTGTACAGATGTAACTCCAGGCCGCTTCCTTCACCTGCCTAAACCACGCCTACTGTATACCTACAAACAATCTCCCAAAATAAACCGCTAAAAACTTTACTGTCACGTCTGCGTTTGGACATTTGCTCATCAATCTCAGCTGCACGTCGTTTTGCAGAAGCTTCCAGTTCCAGTCATCCTCCGGTTATTCCTCTTGTTAGCATGTCTCTAATCACAAATCCAAGACATGAGGCTGGAAAACTGTGGCATGAAGTTATCGTTGGCTTAATGCTGCCTTACATGTTCCATGGCAAGTCTTCAAGCTCTTATCCAAACTGTGGTTAGCTTCTCTCACTCAGAGGAAACATGTTACAGTGTCGTGGACAGTATCTGTTCCATCCTGGTGGCTGATGTTTTATTTCACAGCACATGAACAGTATTTACTTTAAATGAATTTTGAAGCTGTAGTATTATTATTTCAGAAAGACGATAAATGAACAGAATAAATTTCACCTTTTTTTACGGATTTGTTATTTTCACTCTCCATCCATGAGAAACTGCACAGAAGAGGAAGTTGGCACACTGTAGATTAAAGCCCTTACAGGTGTATATCTCAGGTATATATATATATGTGCCCGCTGAAAAAGAAGGTAGTGTATTGTTTGGTTTGTCCTCAGTCTGTCTTGAGAGTCATGAGGGCTCTCCATCACTTCTCATTCCATCTAGCCTCTTTCCCTCTCATCACCATGGACATTAGAGGCGCTGCCATTAGGACGAGATGGTTTGACACTGAAGTGCTCGCTACATGCCACACAGTCATTCAGAAATAAAACTGAGGAGATGGCCACACATGCAGAGTGGGATGAACTACATTTTTGAGATACTTGAGAGGCGGTAGATGCAGCTCAGTGCGCAACATGTGAGATTATTAACATTTTTTTATCTTGCCATGGAGCTGCACTATCTCAATGAGGGATTTGATGTTTTATTAATCTGTCTGAAACATGGCCGTGTGTGTGTGTGTACGTGTGTGTTTTCTGCGCTGCACTATCAATGTCAAGAGATGAGCTATGTGAGCGAGTAAAACAAGTGCGCCGCGCGAGGCTGGAGAAACAGATAAAAGATGACAGCATCAGGGAGCCATCTTGAGTTGGGTTAGTTGGTTACTATGGATACCATACATATGTGCTCCAGCTCTTGAAACACACACTCCTTCAGAGCCCGACCTTTTTCAGTCCCTCCTTCACTGTCATAACATCACTCACACCCGGCCCATTCTGAGCCACCTTCCCACCAACATAATGACATTTGCATACAGATGTCTCACTTGTGCTGATAATGCATGCGATGCGTGTGCGTGTGCGTGTGTGTGTGTGTGTGTGTGTGTGTGTAGGGTGCGACTGTAATCAACTGACATCAGAGTGCAGGTTAGGGCTTGAAGACGCAGGAACCTTGTGAAAAAAAAATCCTCATTATAATCATTATCACCACCATTATCACAAGTACGACAACTTCTTTGGCCTGGAAAAAATAACATAGACACACTGAGACACTTGCAGTAATGTAAGCACTCTGAAAAGTGAGAGGTC
>NW_019525054.1:459895-460964 GCF_002814215.2 Seriola lalandi dorsalis
GGGGAGAGAACTTCTTCCAGTTTGCTGGAACAACTGTGCCTGGCAGACAGAAGTAAAAAGGGGATTGAGTTGAACTCGTCAGGCCCCGTTCCAAATCTGCGGCCCTGCCCCCACCCTCCCGCTTTCACTTCTTCTTCTACTTCTTGTAGCGTTTTCTTCTCTTGCCTCATGAAACAAGCCACCTACACTTTAGGACATCTGCTAAGCTGATTTTCTGGAGCTTAGCAGCACCACAGTGGTATCAAAGAGATTAGGTGAAACAACATCCAACTCTGGCTTTGTGCTGTGTTTCAATAATGCAGCGCCGTGCGACCGTGTGCATGTGTTTGTGCCTGTTCAGCCTCCAGTGCTCCAGCTTGCCCGCGCACGAGCTTTGCTGTGAGTGTGCGTGGGTGTGTGTATTATGCTCTGTGTTACAGTGCCATAAGTCACAGAGCTGGTGTAATACAGTTGGATCTGGAGTGTGAGCGCTTGCTTTGCGTACAAGGATTGAGAAAGCGTAACCGGAGAGCTGCTTCAGAAGATCTCTCAGTCTTTGTTTTCGAGCCAAGCCCATTATCACTGGAGAAAAATCATTTCCAGAAAATAAACTGTCGCTTGGCGCTGCTGGAAATCCACTAAATGTTGGAGTTATTTTTGCCATGTGATGCCTAACAATCATATATTTGCTCTTAATGCGTATTTATTCTTCTCACTTACTGCATGTGCTTTCTTTCTCTGCAGAGCACATGTGTTAATTTGTTTTTCTTCTGCCATACATTTGATAATGAAAGGGTGCTTTATGAAGCGAAGTGACTATATCTTACTGCATTATGCATGCATGATGGCTAACGCTTAGTAACTATCCACACACGTAATTAAGTAGTGAAATGTAATAATGTCATTTATCCCTCTGGGTTTAGGGTTTGAATAATTGCTGCAGAGTCAGCCTACTGTGCATTATATTTGTGTGTGTGTGTGTGTGTGTGTGTGTGTGTGTGTGTGTGTGTGTGTGTGTGTGTGTGTGTGTGTGTGACACCAAGGCTGCATGCTTGCTTTTTTTCCGTGTGTGTGTGTGTGTGTGTGTGTG
>NW_019525054.1:460984-461479 GCF_002814215.2 Seriola lalandi dorsalis
TGACATAGTGGACTTTACTGATAAAATATAATTAAATTCTACTCACTGATTTTCAGCAGATATTATTCAAACAGAAATGAGTAAAATGCAATTGATAAATGATTCAAATTTGATTAGATCAACACAATAATATACCAAACTGCACACAGTCATTTTTTTCATGTAAAGGTTACTAGTATTTATTTTGTAAATATTAATTGAGCCCAGTCACACTTTTTAGAGTGTAGATCCTGTGTCTACAGGGTTACCAAGGCAACCACAGCCACCAGCCAAGGGTCCTCAGCTACAGCTTAACACTCTGCTCATGACTGGGTTGATGTCGAAATATAGTAATATTTAATCATCAAATCTGATTCGTAGACATAGTATCATTAACTGTATAGCCACAGTGTATAGACATAACATATTCTCTCCCGAAATTACCAACTCATCACACCGCTCATTTCATTATTATTTTCATCTTTATGATTATTACACCTTGCATTTACTCTGTAG
>NW_019525054.1:461499-484571 GCF_002814215.2 Seriola lalandi dorsalis
GTGTGTGTGTGTGTGTGTGAGAGTGTGTGTGTGTGTGTGTGTGTGTGTGAGAATGAGAGATCAAGAGAGGGAGTTCTCATTCAGTTTCTTTCTTTCTCTCCAACAGCTTTCACTTTTTTGTGCTCACTAACTAGAGAAAAAAGAGTGGAGAGAGCAGAGAAGAGAGAGAGGAGAGGGAGGCTGGATGGGGGACAGGGGGTGGGTGGAGGGTGAGTTTTGGGGGGGGGGGGTTTGAAAGAAGAAAAGAGAGCAAGCCAAAGAGCGTCGGGTGCTGTGTCAGTCTGATATTTTCCATAGTGACAGCTGGGCCCAGAAGCTCAGACCCTTTTCTTCTGGCACACAAAGCCCATTAAGTATGCCACTCGCTCAATGGCCCCCGCAGCCTCCAAATTGCTCCAAGCTCCTCCCTAAAGTGTGGCAGCCTTTGTCATTGTAATCAGGCCTTGTTTGTGAAGTGCTGCCTGTATTTACCGCTGCTCAGGGCACATATTTGCCCAGCCTGCTGCTGCCGGGTGAGCGCAGGAGGGAGAAAGAGGAGAGAGATGGGCTAAGAGAGACAGGAAAACGATGGAGGTGGAGAGCTGGAAAAAAAAAAAAAAAGGAAAGGAGATGGGAATAGTTGCAGGCGTGAGCAGGGAGAGGATGGAGGAAAGGATTGGGAGGGTCAAGTGTGGAGAGAAGATGCAGAGAACGGGAAGTGAAGAAATCGGCAGAGGGGAGGCCTCAAAGAATTTGACTCGGTGACTTTGGAGGGTGACGGGGGGTCAGGCGGTCGACCTCAGCAGGGGGGGACAGACTGTGGGACACAGGGGAGGAGTGTGTGAGCACTGTGAAGCTTGTCTGGACTGCAGGGGTGTGATGGAGAGGGCTTATTTACAACTCCCTCGGATGTTGGCTCGAGGCGTTGCCGTGCACATTAAGAGATTCACGCTTGACGAAAAGTTAGAGAGAGAGAATGAAGAGTGAGTCCAGATTCGTCTGACTGACGGGGAAAGTGACAGAGAGGTACAGCAGACAGACAGAGGAGCAGACAGTGCAGAGGAGTGGAGCGATGTGATGCCTTTTGGCAGAGCTGACCCCATTCCACGTGTCACCCCCCCCCTGGGGGGGGCCCAAGCTGTGGATTGGGTTGGGTAAGCAGGGAAGGGTAGGAAGGGGGGGAGGGTGGTCTCTGGAGATGACGGTCATCCAAAGTGGCATCCAGACCAAACTTTGTCTGTCTCTTGGCCTTTTCTTTTCCTTGCACACGCCTGTTAAAAATTCATAATTCCCACAAAAGAGAGCGGAAGAAGAAGTGTAATAAGTGAGTAATGAAGAGCCAGAGGCCGTCTGTGTCTTCATCATGTCAAGGCGGCCGCACGTTGTTATACACCATCACAGTTGATTATGTTAAAGGAGAAGTTCACAAGTTTTCAAGTCTGTCTTTAAAACAATAGCCAGTTGCTCAGTTTGTTTACTGAGTCTAGTTTTGCTTCCTGTAATCATTCTTCCTTTTCATACTAATTATTTTATTCTCCTTTACTATTCATTCGTTTTTTATAAGCTGCTAAGCAAAATGGAGTGCTGCCAAACTGAATTTCATTTTGTTTTAATGTGCAGTGACAATAAAGAATCTGACTATCATTGGACATTAAGACATACCTAATGTACTTTCAATCCACAGTCCCAGTTCAATGCAAAAACACAGTCCAAAGTTCAGCCGAAGCCCTTGTGTTGCTATTCTTCTCCTCAGCAAAGAAAATAAGAAGAAACACTGCCGGGGAAACACAAATAAGACATTTTATGCTAAAAAGACAATGAGTTTGGAGGCAGCACTGAAACGATTATTCGATTAAAGGAGCTATTTGTATGTTTTGCTATTGCTGCATAGCTAACGTTAGCATTAACAGCTGTTTACTTACCAGTCTAGAAGAAACATTGAGTTCAGCATCAAACTTCATTCCTTTACTTGCTTAGAGCTGCCTCCAGTGGTGGAAAGCAACCCTCTGGTTTTGCTTCTATTTCTATCACTTCCTTTCTTCTGATGAAGTTACCATGCTAATCAGCTAGCCCAGGCCCATATCGGCCCGTCTAGTCACTTTCCAATACCGAGTCACTAATGTCCAGTCTGCCCTGAAGAAGTAGGGTTAAGGTTGGTAAGTTTTTTCTGCTGTATTTTGACAATTAATCAACTTAAATAATTTCAGCAGACTGATGGATAACAAAAATAACTTGTTGTTATTGTCACCATTGATAATTGGCTGACTTGGGCAGCTGAAGCTTCATATTTATTTCAGATAAAAAAAAAGAGAGAATGTGATTTTATCCCACTTCCATCAGAAACCTTATATCTTTGATTGTCCAGGTGGACTAATCACAGCAACCAAAACCACTTTCAGTAGTCCATATGGGCGTATGAGTGTCTGTTGACTGACTTGAAAACGTGTGAACTCATCCTTTAACAAACATGTTGGATGGACGTCTAAATGAACTGCAAAAAAAAATCCCTTCACTGTATCCTAGTGGTGGAAGCGCTTAGCTGTGTCTAATGGGAGCTGACAGATATGAGTATGATCATGCTGCATGGATGTTAGAGAGAAAGAGAGAGCAAGGTTGGGGGTGTGAAAGTGAGAGAGAGAGGGAGGAGGGACGGAGGGAGGCAGGGCAATAGAGCCGTAGCATTATGAACCTGATTGTTATCATGAGACCAGGAGCAGGACTCTGATGTCCATCTGTGCAGGAGCCCAGGACGTGTGAGTGTTTGTGTCCCATACTGAGCTAAGTTACAAAAGAGAGAAAAGAATAGTTCCTCTCTTTCTCATCACACAAACTAGACACAACTTCCACTTTCTTTGTTACTTCAAACACAGATGTAACAAATGTATTAAACGCAGAAACGTTTCCCTTCCAGCGGAGCGGTGACCCTTTTGTCTCTGCACCAGCACAGTCGAGAGTTGTTACTGTCTGAGATGCTGAATAATGATAATGAAAGCGTAGGAGGGAACATTTAAGGGGACTTTTGAATAATGATGATGATGAAGATGGAGTGAAATTTCCATTAATTAGCTCACACGGGTCATTTTCTCAACAAGGTCCTGTTTCCTGCTCTTCACTGTGTGTGTGTGTGTGTGTGTGTGTGTGTGTGTGTGTGTGTGTGTGTGTGTGTGTGTGAGTGTGTGTGTGTGTGTGTGTGTGTGTGTGTGTATTTGTTTAAACTTTATTGTCACCACCATCTCCAGGACAGCTGGAGGCTATGTCAGAGTTCAGCTGCTTGTTATACAGAGCAGAGAATAAGAGGAGAGGGGGGTTTTGTGTGTGCGTGTGCATTCATTTCTGTGCGTTTGCATATGCCTGTGAACGTGCAGTACGTACGTCCGTGTGTGTGTGTGTGTGTGTTTGGTCCTATCTGGGTAGGGGAACAGAAGGGTGGGGGGGGGGGGGAACAGTGAAGTTAATAGGCTAATGAGAGCACCGTGCTCAAGAAGAATACAAGAGGCTGTCTGGCATCCTAAGATAAAAAAAAAAACTTGCCATGGCATCAGTGGAGACCCAGCAGTCCTCCTCAACAGCGACACCTTCTTTGTCCACACTCCAAAAGCCAGTTTAATAAGCAGTGAATTCATTACATACGTGTGTTTCCCCTTCACGTGTTTGTGCCATGGAAGCAGAGAGACGGAGATGGGGAGTGAAGGGATCTGTGCAGGACATGTGTACACACACATATTACACACATATTAAACAAATGTGTTATTTTAACAGCTTAATGTTTAGTTAAGGTCTACATGGTTGTTTACAAGATGATAAAAATACATGTGTTTCTATTTAGTTTAGTTTAGTTTAATAGCAAACACTATTGCAGCTATTCAAGTGAACAGAAAAGGACCGGGGAAGTTGTATTTTGTGTAATAGCCACAGTTTGTGTTTATAAAAGCAGTTAAATGGAGTTTAGTTTAGTTTAGTTTAGTTTAGTTTAGTTTAGTTTAGTTTAGTTTGATATGATTTAGTTAAGTAGTGACAAGTCAGGCTTAAATTAGTGGGTTATGGTAATTTTGTTTTGTTCCTTTCAATAAAGTTTAGTTTAGTTTAGTAGCGACAATATGGGTTTGTTTAGTTTACTTTGAGGACCACTGTGATAAAGGAGTTTAGTTTAGTTTAATTCAGCTGTAATTGATAATTCAGACTTAAATTTGAAGGTTAAGTGAATTTTGATTTGTTTCTTTCACTTTAGTTCCATTCAACAAGACTTTTCACTATAATAGTGGGTCAACTGAGGTTTGTTTAATTCAGTTTAGTTTAATTTGTTGTAGTTTAGTAGTGTCAATTCAAGATTAATAACAGTTATGTGAATTTTGTTTAGTTTCAATTTGTTGTTTTCTTAGTCGTCAGTTTAGTAAAACCATTATTCGAGCTTATGATGAAGAATGAGTGGGTTTAGGTTTAGTTTAGTTGAACACAATAATCCAGGTTTTCAACGATTTTGGGTTTAGTTTATCTGAATCAAGAGTAACAGTTTGGGCCTGTGATGAATTATTTTAATCCAGATTAGTTTGGTTGTGACATTTCAGTTTTATAAAAGTGGATTGAGTGAATTTCATTTGGCTTCTTTCACTTTACTTTATAACTCATGATTATGCAATCTCAATGAGGAATAAAGTTAGTTTAGTTTTGTTTCTTTTAATAGCAACAGTTTGCGTTTATGAAAGTTTAGTTTTTTGCTTTGTGATAATGTTTTGTTTAATTTTGTTTGTTTTGATTTTTTTATTTCCAGTTTAGTTTAATTTAGTTTAATTTAGTTTTAATAGCACACCATTATTCAGCTTTTCAATCTTAAAGATGGGAAAGTTATGTTTAGTTTTATTAAATTCAGTTTATCTTTATTCAGTTTAGTTTAATAACTCAAATTAATCCACTGATCATAAAGGATCAGTGAAGTTGAGTTTAGTTGCTTTTAGTTTAGTGAGGCTTAGTAACAATAGCTTGGGCTCGTAACGGGTCAGTGGGTCAACTGTAACTCAGTCTTACAGTATAAAAGTGGGTATGAGCATAAGCCGTTTTAGTTCAGACTTTAGTTTGGTTTCAGTTTAGTTTTGATCATTTTATTTAGTTTTGTTTAGTAGTCTGCAACTGTCCAGCTATTGATTAAATCAAACTTCATAAATGGGCATAAATACACCTGACTGGCAACTAGAAATTGTTTGGTAATGTGCCTCTTGAACAGACCATATAAGAAACAATGATGTCATTAAATGCGTATGAAATAAAATGAAACGAAGAAGAAAAGCAGTAGAATGTGTTGAGGTTGCTTTACCCCCCATTACATCTTGGAGAGATGGGGATGGGGGTAATGGGAGCAAGCAATTGGAGAGCTCATTATCTGGCAGACCATCTGCTATAGGGAGGGAGGAACTGTCTGTCTGCTCCAGACACAGACTCTCTGAATAGGCCCGGAGTTCCAGTGAAAATGTTCCTCTAACTTACCTAAATTAGCTGTACATCTGGTGTATCTGGTCACGTGATGGAGGAGGGTGGTTGAAACCTACAGTGTAGACACCGGTCACATGATGAAATGCTGTTAACATTATAGCAGAGATTTGGAAAGTTGAATAGATTAATATTGAGTGAAGAATATTAGGTTAGACTCAAAGAATAAAAGCTCTAAAACATACAGCATCATTATAATATTCTTATGCGGTCTTAAAACTTTATGTTTAAGGTAAGATGTAATTTTTATTGTATCACTGTGGTGTCTGTTTTGCAACTTGGATATTCATATTTTAGATATTCGTGTTTTACCCTACATTTTATGATATTCTTGCTGTTTTTATTTTTGGAGTTTGCTTAGGTTGAGTTAAAGTAGTGCAGATCTAAAAATAGAGCATGAATGAAACAGTCAGATGAGACAGAGTGAAGTGTTTGTATGGTTTAAATCAGATTTCTGGGGGAGCTTAGTGAGTGTGAGAAGTTGCCGGGCGCAGCAGATGCTCTTTGTTGCTGCTCAGTCTATTGTTGTTGAAAGCTGAGACTGGGTGACGTGAGGGGGGGGATTGGGATTGGGTCCAGCTCCCGGCAGCAGGGAGGGCATAACCCCTTCCTATTGGCTCTCCAGGTGTGTCAGTCAGCTGCTTGTCCCCGCCCCAGCAGCTCTGCCCTCCCCTCCCCGGGGCCGGCGAAGTTGAACTAAAGTTTGAGCAACTTTGTCTCGCCAGAAGTAAAGTTAGCGGCGGCACTTGGCGGTCGTTACAGGACTGAAGAGAAACTGAGAGGAGGAGGACCGCAAACATGAAGCTGTGCCGCACTTTTCTAGGTTCGTATCATTGACTTGTTTTGACTCCACAGTGGCAACTTTTAGAGGTGAACTTTGTGTTTTGGCATGTGCGTCTGTCTGTAAACTGACAGGATTTATAAAGTAAGCCTGGCTCTGCGTGTGTCGTATCCTGAGTCTGCGCCTGCAATTAGTTTTATTAAGCCCGTTACACTTGCTACAGATAAATATTACACAGGACAAAGTTTTAAAAAGTTGTCTTCACTGCAGTTCTGTTTCTATTCCAAATAAAAGCCCTTCTAAAGACACAGTAGCCGTCGCTGCGCAGGATTAACAGAGGCTTATAGCTGCGCCTGATCACACCAGCTGTAACTTAAAAACTTAAAAACTTAAAAACTACAAGCTGCTAATTCATCAGACATAAACACTTTAAAATAATCTTCTCCTCAGCCTATAACTAAAACTAAACTTAGACCCCGTAGTAAAAAAAAAAAAAAACTGGCCAGACAAAGTACAGTTGGTCCCCTAGGGGACCGTGTGGCCCCGGTACCGTGGGGACAATGCCAAGCTGCGGGCTTATTAAAAACTTTTTTTGTTGTGTTAGTCTGTCGGCTTGTTCCATCTGTCGAGGGACTATAGGGGCCTCCCCTCGGTCCCAACCTCAGCGCTCAGTCAGCTGCTGCCCCATGTAATATTTATACTGGCTGCCTCCACAATATAGCCACCATACAACCTCTATAGTCTGGAGTGACGTGAGCATTAAAGAGCAGCAGGCCCCTGTGCCATCTGCATCCGCACACACACACTTTGTAACAGCAGAGGAAAAAGTTCTCCCACATGATACACAGCTGCTGGCCTTCAAAAGAAATGTTTTCCACTTTAGTTTTATTTAGTTTAGTGGTGACAATGATCATAGAAGTGAATATTTCTTTGATTTTACTTTAGTGCCACACAATACACAGTGAGGAAAAAACCTTTTCCCAGCTGCTGGGTAACTATACAGTCTTATCCTTTGAAATAAAAGCGAATTAAAGTGAAACGACCTGAAATAATAAAGTTTTCAGATGCTCCAGTTGAACACAATTTAGTTTTATTTTGTTAAGTTATGACAATTCAGTATTTTTTTTAATTTTTAGTTTAGTTTAGTTTAGTTTAGTTTAGTTTAGTTTAGTAAAACACAGTCATTAAGCTATTCAAGCTTATAGGATGGGAAAGTTATGTTTAGTTTAATTAAATTCAGTTTATCTTGATTCAGTTTAATTTAAACACAAACAATTATTCAAGCCTATAAGGAGAAATAGAGTGAGCTTAGTGAAGTTTAGCAGTTTCATATTTATTAAACTTTTTAAGATGATCACAAACGATCAGTGAAGTTAAGTTTAGTTGCTTTTAGTTTAGCGAGGCTCAGTAACAATAGCTTTGGCTTGTAATGGGGTTTCAGGCTTATGAGAGGGAGTTTTGTTTTGTTTATTTCAGCTTGATTTAATAATAAACAATCTCATCCTTCAAAATAAAACATATAAAAGTGAAAGGACTTGAACTAAATAAAGTATAAAGTATTCAGATAAATTGGGAATATAAATAAATAAATAAATACATGAAACAAAATTACTTTCAAAAATAGTTTTGTGTAATACCAATAAATGCAGTCTGATGTTACACTTAATGAGGCAGATAGTCAGAGCAGCGTGCAGACAAAAGCTTTTGTTGCCTCAACAATAAGCTTATGTAAGTTATTGTTTGGGCCTGAGAGCCGCAGCAGGCCGGAGCTGTCCACGGTCCTGAACTCACCCATACACACACTCCCTCAGCACTTTGGAGCTGTCCATAGTCCTGACATCAAACTACATGAAATAATAACTTCATGAGTGTATATACAAAATTGTACTTTATATCTTTAGTGTAATCTTTAGAAATACGTTTCACTCCGGCCACCGTACCCCTCGCTGTGAGGCTTCTCAGCTCACACCTGACCTATAGGCCTTTAACTTTCCTCATTGTCCCCCCTGCTGGATCGGGGCCCGGGAATTCTTATTTTTTTATTTTTTAATATTTCCCCTCTTTTGTTTATTCGATTGTCGATGCTGTTGTGTGAGTCTCCTCTCTTTCCGCGCCCACGGTCTGAAATCATACTGATGCGGCGTGCACGGCCGGTGATTGATTTCAGCTCCAATGCATAACAATGGGATTGCACAAAAAGAGCCTGCTGCAAAGAGATAAGAATTTAATAGAATTTCTGAAAGCTGAAGGTTGGGCTTTTTGAATATTCCCTGCGTACGCGGCGTGGAGACAGCAGATAAAGGATGGCATTTGTGGGGACTATTCTCAAATGGCTTGTAATGAATGGTTGTCATTTCCACTAATGGTTTCAAAACAGCAAAGCAAAACCACGGTGTGAGCAACATTCGGGAGTGACTCCAAGTTGCACTATTAAGACTGGCTGTTTGTTGTATAGAGCAGCACTGACAGCCTCAATGATCCTTTAAAACTATCAGCAGATCTGTAACTGGCAGTGATCACTCTTCTTAAAACTCCTGCAAACCTCAACCTGATGTTTGTTCAACACAATTTCTCTGTAGCTGCTTTTTTTTCCAGCGATAATTCAAATTGATATCCATCCCCTCTCCTCCCCAGAGCATACATAATTTTTAGTTAAGCTCCCTCGGAGACTTGCCTCTCTGCCTATATGTCGTTAAAACCCCCTCTTTCCATACGGAGGAATTATCAGATGCTGTCAGAGCAGCGCACATACACTAACTCTGCATACAACTACTACATCAATTCCCAATCCGACGAAAAAAATGTCCCCTGAATGAATTATTGGACGGTACCACTTTCCAGGATGTGTGGGGGGTGGGGGGGGTGGGGGGTGAAGGATTACAGCAGCTATAACCTCCATAATGCATTTGCGGAACATCAAGAACTTGTCAGTGGGTGAAATGTATAAAATATGAGCTCATTCTGGTGCGTAATATTGTATTGGCTGCGGAGCCCAGAGGCGCAGAGATGCGGTCTTAAACTGGACTGTGCGCAAGGAATGTTCACGTTGTTTGGAGAGGGGGGGAGCAGCATCGGAACTTTATTTATTTATTTATTTATTTTTTGTTTAATATTTGTATTAAGGTGTGTGCGCTGCTGCTGCCTGTTGAGACGGTGCTAAGATCTAGTTTGTAGTTTGAAGTTGTCAGTTTTCGTGGCTCAGATGATGTATGTGTTTGAGAGAGAGAGAGAGAGAGAGAGAGAGAGAGAGGGAGGGAGAAAGTCAGAGAGCGAGAGGGAGTGTATGTGTATACATATGCCCATTGAGTTAGTGTGTAGTAAAGGGGGGGGGACCTCAAGCCCTGCCCATCTGATGCTGGAGGTTTTACTACAGCTTCCGTGATGTCATGGCAAAGGGCGGAGGGAGGAGATCGGGGGGTGTGTGTGTATGTGGGGGATGGGGAGGGGGGTGTGTGGAGAGGGGGGGTACAATGGCTCATGAGGGAAAGGTAAGTCAATATTACGTTTTTTCTCGCTGACAAAGGCAAATGAAGCCATGTTTTTGCTTACAAACAAGTAACATCTTAACGCCGCGACACGGAGCCGTGCGCCGATGCGCTGTGTAGGACGGGCCGCCTGGAAACCTTCCCCTTCACCCTCTTTATTTATCACATCTGGACGTTTGTAAACGGGATAGATGATCGTTTTTTAAAGCTTTTACTCGGGATATCTTTTTAGCAAACTACTTGACAGTGACCTGCAACTCTTAGAACCCGGCAAGGACGAAGCTCAGAGGAAATATTGTTGAATCCAGGTAAAGAGAAATGAACGCTGATTATGTTTTGATTGTAAACTGAATGTTTATTAATATTTATCTTCAAATTTAAGCCTTTTTTTGCATAACTTTGGTGCATCTCCGGGTCCTTACAGCATTTCACAGCGCGATTTACCGAGATTAGTGCTGTTTTCCCATTTTCATATTTTCTGATTCCTCGATTATAATTTAAAACTTACGCTCATCTGGATCTCTCAACACTTTGACGTGTTTTCTTTTCTTCAAAGTGTAGATTTGTATTTATTTACATTTTCAACGCGCATCATCGGTGTTAGTAGCTACTGTAACATATTCTAGTTACAGAAGATGCTGCTTTTGCTTTCAGATGTTGTTCATATTTACACTGATGCCTTTATAATAAGTGGGAATAAACCAACTATGGCGCTCTCTCTGAAGCTCAGTGATGCGTGTTTACCCACTTCTCTGTCACTCTGCCTCTGTTGGGCAGTTCATCACTGTGTGTAGGGGCTGAGAAAAACACATTCGGCATACATTATATTCTTCTGAATGCTCTTTACGACCTGAGTCATACCTGAAGTGTATTCTCCACACTGTCCTCTAGTTTCACCTTCTGTACGTCCAGGAATAAACGAGCCCGTTCACTATAGCCGTCAGTGGCTGTTACGCTCATACGGGTCGTTTCTCGGTTTCTGGGTTGTTACAGTAAAGTGGTGATGCGTGCGTGCGTGTGTGTGTGTGTATGTGTGTCTAGAGTTCAGCACCAAATTGTGTTATTACGAGGTTACACTGGGCGTTGAGCAGGGCTCCCGTGTGTGCGTGTATGTGTGTGTGCGTGTGCGCGCGTGTGTTGATGCACGGACAGATGGATGGATGGATGGAAGGATGGAGTGAGTGTGTGTTTGAGAGAGGGAGAGGGAGGGGTTGGCCATTTGATCCTCTGCAGCAAAAAAACAGAGATGCTCTCTTCAAATGTCAGCCGCCTTTAGTGGTGCGCAGATAAAAAAGTCCTCAGAAGCGGCGCTGGAAATAAACACCGGCCGCCGGGGAGGCAGCGGCTCGGGCTGCACATTTCGCCGGATTTTGAAGTGCTCATCTCGTCGGATTCACCCCGAGACTGTGGTGCGGTGCAGAATGTGAGCCTGTGCGTTGTGTTTTTTTTTTCTACCCCCCACCCCCACCTCCTCTTTCTTGTTTTTGCTTAGATGGCCACGTAATGTGCTGTGTGTGTATGTATGTGTGTGTGCGCGTGTGTGTGTGTGCGTGCGTGAGTGTACGCCTCACGGTCTGTCAAAGCACCTGCGTCCTAAGATGGAGGAAAGAGATGAGGGATGATGATACACAGTGTTATGTCACCCGCTCTTTAAGTTGCTCTCCATCCTGTAGCTGTAGCTGCCTGTAACACACCGCTCATCATGTCACTGCTCTTTATGGGAAACTTCAGCTGCTGGTTGAGATGTTGGAGAATCTTTCAGGGCTGGAAACAGGGAGGAGAGTCAGACTAGATCCATCTGAACTTACTTCACTCCCCCTGTGTCTCTGCTTGAAGAGCATCCTCCCTTTAGAGACAGTATCCACTGATGCAAGTTTGGCTTTTTAAGGGTAAAGTCTTTTAATTGCAATGATATTGTTAATGTTAGGACAGGCTATATGAGAATGTTTCACTGACCTACTTTTAAAAGGTAAAGATCAGACATCTGTTTAAAACTGAGTCTGCAGTTGTAGTTGTGTGTGAAGCTTATAGGAAATGAAACCTATGAAAATGAAACAGAATGAGCCTTTACTCAAAGAGAAACGCTGCAAGTCTGTTTGGCTTCATGTTGACTGAATACCGAGCTCAATATTTAATGCATCACGGGCAGAAATGATAGAACACCTATTGTTTTTCTTCTGTTTACTTTTCCTGTGAAATGTAGCCCAGTTTCAGGGGATTACAGAATTAGGTTATCGGTGCCTTATGCTGTTAGTGGAGGCTATAACAGCAGAGTATAGAGCGTCATGTAGCACAGGCCCTGATCTGAAGTTGCTTCTGTGTGTGTGTTTTTTTTTTTTTTAGTTACAGTGATAGGGAGGAAACCTCTCTATTTATGAAGGGCTGAATGGCCCATGGTGAGGACAGCAGGTGCCGGAGGAGGGAGCGCAATAAACATGTTGGAGGAGCAGCTGGGGCCAAATTGCACCCTCGTCATTCAAAGCCTATCAGAAATCTAAGCAATACAAGCAAAGGTCAGGGTTGGCCAGGCTTTCAATGGAGAGGAGGCATTTAAAATGAAAGCCTGGAAATAATGAATTTCATGCCCTGCATTAAAAGGGAAATACATTTAAAAAAAAAAAAAAAGAAAAGAAAAGAAAAAGAAAATTAATTAAAAAGTAAGCCAAATGTGCATAAAATCTCAGATGGGCAGGGAAGAACGGCATGACATGCAAAAAGTGTATGGAACATCACAAACTGCAGCCGTAGGCAGAGTCGACTCTCAGGTGCACACGTCCCTACAGTTACTGATGTGACACGTGTGTGCTGGTCCTCGGATGCTGAGGTCAGGGTGGCTCGAGTCGGCTGTGCCTTCCCCTCCACTCCCCGACACCTAAACTCCCATCCCATAAGTGATAAGACCCAGCACCTGCTTCACAGTCACTTGAGTCTATTACTTCTTGTCACTGTGCTCTGTTGTGTTTGACCTTGAAGCTGCTATGTGAAAACTAAACCTCAAATGAAGGTTTCGACAGTATCTTTTTTGTTGTGCTTGTCTAAAGATTACAAATCCAATTCCCACATCTGCCAGGTAATTTGATTACTCCGTTATTTTGTGTGGCGATACAAAGAAACCAGTGAGTAATATAAGATCGTCCCGCTCCACAACTTTTGATTTCTCTGTCTCTTCTGCCATGCTCGCTGTAATCACACTAAGTTGTCTCTAAATCCTGCTTAACAGGACCAGGGGTGTACAGCTGGCCGCGGCCCTGTACGTACACTAATACTGTTACAGACAGTTCACCCTGGTATTTAATCTAACTATGGATTTAGGCCTCTTTGCTCCATTGTCCCAGTACAGTAAGCCGCAGGCCTGTAATGGTATTACTTGAGTCTAAACTTTGTTTTCTGGTAGGTTGAGTTTTTTTTTTTTGGTATCAGTTTGCAGGATAAATGTGTTGATTTTTTTTTATAGCAGGAAACAAAAGAGATTTTCTAAACTTTGCCTCTCATGCACAATTTGACAAAAAACATATAATCCTGGCAGTAAAATAAATTTTTTTAATCCATTCATCTTGTATTCACCCCCCACCCCCCCTCGTCCCCCTCCCATCCCCTCACTTCTGATTAGCCAAACCTCCCTGGTGAACGGCTAATTGTCTCGTACTCCTCCAATTTTCACTGCAAAATAACGAGCTGTGAGTCTTTTAGGTGGGAATGAGCAGCATCTGATCAAAGAATAAGAGAGTACATATCCTGAGCAGGCAAGGCTCAAATTAGTTTTGTTTTTCCATCAGTGGAAGGATGCAGATGTTCGGCTTTTTATTTCTTTTCTTTTTTTACCTGAAACAACAGATGAAAGTATAGAAAGGTCAATTATTCCACCTTTTCTGTGATTAATTACCCGATTTTATAAACCCCAGCTATCAAACACATCAGGCAGGTTCAAACTGTCCAGATGTGTTTTTATGTCTGTAGCAGGAACAGTGGCTCAGGACTAAACAAAGTGAGCAGGGACGCTGACACATGGCCTGAGGCAACGTGTCCTAATAGAGCCCTGTTATATATTTGGCATTTAGGAAAGGCTCTCAGCTCCTTGGCTCCAAAACTAACAATACAGGATGGATGCTCACTTCACCTCACTTTAAAAGAAGGAAGAAAAGTAATAAAAACATATATAGAGATATAAAAAAAAAAAGGAATAAGTGATTTTTGCATGCGTACAGAGATAGCTGAGACAGAGAGACAGAGATAGAGATGCAGACGAACAGTATTGCTGTTGTAATCACTTTTTTGCTGGGGGGGGTGAAAGTTGATAAACAAGCATTTTGCGAAGAGTGCTGGCTGGGCTTTGGCAAGGTTTGCATGTAATGGGCAAAGTAGGGATGGGCGTGGAGTAGGAGGAGGAGGGAGTGGGGAGTTTGATGGAGGAGGGGGCGGAGGGGGATGGATGGATGGAGGGTAGGGCTGGTCTGCTTCGGGACCCCTCGGATACGGACACGCAGCCTTTTGTTGTCTCACCGACTGTTTGCTTTCAGGTTGGCGTTGCTTTTAGCGTGCACTCTGCTCTGCTCTGCGGGTTCACGCGCAGGACAGTATTTGCAGGGAGAATCACTCACTGAAAAGGTAGAGATAACAGATGGGAAGGAAAGAAGATGGACAAATGCATCTTGCATTCTGCAAAGGCCAGGGATATATAGCTGTGCTCAAGTGAAAAACAGCTTTATGTTGTAGATATTTGAAAGAGAAACATCACTGCAGTCATTTTAAATTTGGAGCATTCATTTAGTCTTTATGTCAAAATTCAAATAATTTGAATGTTTTGCCTTGAATATCCTCTGTATGAATTATGAACTGTGAATGATTACTTTTCCACATTATTGCTGCCTGAAATTACATTTTCAATAGCATGGATTCAGAGTGCACTGACCCAAACCTTGGTCCGCTGGATGGATGGATAGGTAGCCCGTTTGTAGGAGGAGTCACTATAAACTCAAGGACACTTCCTCTTTCACAATGTTCTGCTGCCTGCTGCAAAGACGCACAATCCATATAAAGGTGAAAGCTAAAGGGTATAGATGTGTATGTATATCTGAAAAAGAATCACATTTCACTGTACCAGCTCAGCAGTGCAAAAAAAAAAAAAAAAAAGAGAGCGCAGGGAGAGAGAGGGAGAGAGGGAGCAGCTGAAGTGTCTTAAAGCTACACTAGTTGAAAAGTTCAGCCTTGGGCATTCATAGAAATATACTCCACACTCTCCCTGAACTTGAAACTGACGGGGGAAGAAAAAAAATACGACCACCACGACTGTGTTTTGTATTTAACAGCTCCACCATCACCAGCGTCTCAGAGAGTAGGAAGAATGGAAAAGGGATTTGTAATAGATTTAGTCTGTTTCCTCTTCTTCTTCTGGGTGACCAGGAAGATGAAGTGAAGCGCTATTACCTTGATGAAAAAAAGGGAAGAGAGGGGGAGAAAAAAAAGAGGTTTGATTTATGTATGATTCATTATTTACTGACCGTTCTTCACCCCGTCTCCCTTCGCATCACCCATCCCCCCCCGTACCCCCCCATGCTTATATATGCAACCTGAAAAGCTCGATAAAAATGTGCAAATTTGATTGATTCTAATAGCAGACTGACAGGGACCCCAGCTGGGGCACTTAACCATGCCTGTGTGTGTGTGTATGTATGTGTGTGTGTGTGTGGGTGTGTGTGTGCGCACGTGTGTGTGTGTGTGTGTGTGTGTGTGTGAAGCATACACTCTGTTAGTTAATAAAGGAGCGTCTGCAGTATGCTCGAGTGCCCCGACCTTCCTTCAAAGTAGCACCCCCACCCTCCCCTTCTTTCCTTTATCCAAACCACTGCCCGATCCATTGGTGCTGATGCTGATGATTTCATATGACAACAGCCCCCCCCCCCTTTTTTTTTTATTTTCCCCCAAATCTTACACTCCCCTGCCCCTCTTCCTCGACTCACTTCCTTGTTTCTTCTCTTTCGGCTGCTAGAAAATGAGTTTCGGGGCGAGCTGGTGAACCAGCGGTGGACACGAGGCGAAAGGACCAGCAGCCGCTGTCAGGCCTCCCAGAGACTGCAGAGCCGTCGACCAATCATGGTGAGTGACAAGGCCCTGCAGCCCATCCCCCCCTCCCCTCCCCATCCCTCTTCACCACTCACCACACCCCTACACCCCTTCCAGCCTGATTCTGCTTCCTGGGCATTTCCCCAATCCCTAACTCAGCGGGGAAAGTAAAAAAAAAAGAAAAAGGGTGGAGGCAGAGGGAGGGGAAGATCGAGAAAAGAGGCAAGCTGTGTGTGTGTGTTGGGGGGAGAAAGGGGGGGTTGATGGCCGAGCTGGACAGAAAAACATGAATCAAACAGCACATCAAATCTCCCGCTTGGCCCTGCCCATCCTTTGCTTCAGCCCCGCTCAGCTTAGTTCAGTTTAGTTAAGCTCAGCATGGCACAGCTCAGCGTTTTCCCACTGCTGAGTTCACTTAACTTCACAGGACTTTTTTTTCTATTGAAACACAATAAAAAAAAAAGAAACTCAAAAGGATGTCCTTGAGCTGCTCATACTTTTTTGTCCATGATATTTCTCCTTATCAGCAGAGTAGAAAAATACAGTCTCTTTTTCTTTTTTAACCCTCTGCCACTCGAAACCTGTCTTCCATCTTTTCTTTTTTTACTTGATCCTAAAAACGTATGACCCACATTGCCACCTTTTCAAGGATATTTCTACATTCTGAAAACATCTGGTCCTTTTCTTTGAGATGTGACACTCAACAAAGAGATGGAGGGATTGAGGGGAGATTGAAAGAGAGAGGAGTGGGGGTGATTGAGGCACGGGGGGGTTGTTTTCCCCAGGGCCCAGTAAAAGTAGTTTTGCTTCCCCCTGATGGCTCAGGTTCATCTGAAGAGATGACTTTTATTGATTTGGTTTGATTTCTTCTGCTGAAGGAGCTGAGGAGACAGAGCCGCTGGTTTCAAACACTACATCATGTGAAGCGGCCCCCGTCTGTTGGGCCTGACACTTATGATACCTGCCACACAACCTTCTCATTATCTTTTTAGACTTGTGGCGAACTGAGATGAATGATACGGACTGCGGATAAGAGCTGAAAAGATTTTTGCTTATGAGAACTGAAATCACATCAGGATGACATGACTATGCTTGAACCTTTTTGCATATGAAGTGAGAAATGAGTCGTCTCTCCTCACTACTCCGGTCTGCCTTGTGTGAATTATTAAAGTGAAACTGAGGGCTCGCTGTGTGGTGATCCAACATGGAGGCTGCGCAGCGTGGTCCGCCTGTCGAGGGAACTGTGCGGCGTGCCTCTAATTGGCAGCTGCTGTCCGCAGGTAATATTTGGAGATGTCAGTCTTCGTCGGCAGTTGTGAGCGCTCCTCTACTCGTGTCTCCACCCCACCTTAACCCCCTCCTTTCTTCATCTGCTCTTGTAAACCTGAAAATGAATAAAAGAGTCATTTATGTGCACCAGGGGACGAAGGGTGACCTTCTCTCTGAAGTCATTGCCCCCAGCCAGCCATTTACATAGAGCTGTCAGAATGCAGAGCAGAGCCGAGGCCCTCCTGCACCGACCGTTGCACACAAAGAAGGACATAATTGATAATGTACAACACAGCCTGTAGGGATGAGCCGCGTCTTCCTCCTCCTCTTCCTCCTCCTCCTTCTTTTTCTTTTTCGTCTGCTGCTGCTCCACATCACATTTCACACTAGTTAAACCCCAGGATACACACACACGCACACACACGTGTATACACAAGCTGCTGTGCACACAGTTCTTGCACTGACACACACACACACACAGACACTGTACCTTATTTTTTCATTTTCTTCTCTCTCTTGCCTTTTTCTTTCGCTCCCTTCCTCTGTTCTGCATAAGACGTTGCTGGTAATGTGTAGGCCCACCTACATACATCGTTCAAGGAGTCTAATTAAAAGACAACAAGGTAAAGGACAAGTTTTGAGCATACATTAAAGAGGACCGTTTGAAAGAGGTAATGAAAATCAGGTGAATGCCTCCCTGGCTGCATCTGGATTCACTGGCTGTGACTTTGTGTTCATAAAAATTTAATGAGCTGGAATTGAGAAAAAGGACAGGAAAAAGAGAACTCAGATGTGCTTACCTATTTAAATGTGCGTAACTATGGTTACACAAACATGAAAGCAATAGGGGCCCCTTTCAGTCCAGGTTTTGATTCATCTGATGACTATCAATGTAAGGAGGAGGCAAAAGAAGGAGGATGAAAAAGTAACAGAACAGTGACATGAGTAACAGAATAGTATAGAAGGTTTTCATGAAGGAGGGGTGTGTGTGGTAGTCTTATTCACATGTACACACACACACACACACACACACACACACACACACACACACACATCTCTCTCACACACATGTAGGCCCTATTCATAAACATACTCTCCCCCTTGCTTTCCTTCCCTCCCTCGTCATATTCAGAAAGGGGCTTTTACAGAAAGGGGGATGTAGGTGAAAAGACTCTCTCTAGTTGTGTTTTGGCCCCTCTCAACTCTTTTCAAACATCTTCACACACTGCTGGGCCCCACTGTTTTAACAGTTAGCATAAAGTAACGGATAAACAGCTGTTGATCCATTTAGATATTATTACTTAAATGTATCTATTTCAACCATTTACACATTTTAGCTAACTGTTGCACCTGTTTATTCCTTAGTGTTTTCATCTATTTAAGCTGCTTATACTTTAAGATTAGCTATTTGAATCTTATCTATCACTGTTAGCTAAGCAGGTGCTTGCTGACTAGTTTTCAGTTTCAGTTTGCAGAAAAACTGTCCTTTTGAGTGCTGTATTACTATACATCATATTATATGGTTATTATTATGCTTAGATTTCTCAGGTGAAGCTCTTTTAAACTATTTCATATGTTGAGCAGTTTAATCTTTAAAATGCACAATTTCTTATAAAGTAATGATAATTTTTTTTAGATTCTGACAAATGTAATGGAGTAAAAAAAAACACAATTTTCATCTGAAATGTAATGGAGTTATGTATGAAATAAGTACAAAGTAGCATAAAACACTCATGTATAATACAGGAAGCTCAAAATTGTACTTAATTACAGCACTTATTCCACCACTGCTCCTTTCACATATGCATAGAAACAAGTGCAGACTCTCGAGTGTAAGGAAATGGACTTTGAACTAAACACACACACATACACACACACACACACACACACACACACACACACACACACACACACACACTGACAGAAAACTTCTCATTGCACACTCATCCGCTCCTCTTCCCACACAGTGTTGTGAGTGGAGCACAGAAGGAGTCAACTGCTCCCTTCAGGCAGGGCACAAAGCTGCTGCTTGTTGCACGACTTCTACACTAGCAGCTCTTGATCAAAAGAGTGAAGGCCAGAGTGGCGAGAGACAGTGAGGACGAGCCAAGACGGTGGAGACCCACACAGGAAGGGAGGGGCTTGTGCCTGCACCTGTACCTCCGGCCCAACACTAGACGCTAATGAATGAAGTGCACCCTCCTTAGGGGGGAAAAAAAGAAAAGCCCTTAACAACAACAACAACAGCGTGCTTCATCTTCCTCTCATCCCTCTTTCCCTCCTTCTTTTCATAAGTAGTCTATTAGCAGGAAAGGGGCATTGCCAAATAGAGAGAGAGAGAGGGAAAAAAGAAGAAGAGAAACAGAGACCCCATGTTTGAATCCCACTGTGGCGGTGCCAACTTGACTATAGAGAAGCAACAAAGCAGCTAAGTGCCAGTGCATGGAGAAAGGGAGGTGTCGGCAACTGGGGGGATAAAGGGAGAGGTTTGGGGGGAAATGAAGGGGTGGTACAGGAGGGAGGAAGTGTGAGACAGAAAGAGAGAAAGAGGGGAGACCTGTAATATAAAAAAAAAAAGCCCAGAGTCCAGTAATCAAAGCTAATGGCTCCATTGTGTCTAAAAAGCATCTGATAGCTTTAGAGTGCACTGAGAGCAGCGCTGAGCATGGAGAGGTAGTGCTGAGGAGGTGTGGCCGAGGGTCAATATGTGTGTGTGTGTGTGTGTGTGTGTGTGTGTGTGTGTGTGTGTGTGTGTGTGTGTGTGTGTGTGTGTGTGTGTGTGAGGCAGCAGGGTTAACACCTGCTCCTTTGTGGCTTAAAAGCCGAGCGAGGAGTAAGCATCGGGCACGATAACTCACACACACACAACTGCTCTTCTTAAAAGGGTTATTACAGTGGCTTTTTAGCGGACTGTGTGTTTTTTGCTTTATTATTATTTTCAGCATAGTTTCAGCCCCTCTGCTTACAGGGGCCGTGGCCCCTGTGCGGGCGCTGCCTCTGCCTGTGCGCAGCGTACAATCATGTGTACCACTCAGGTGCAGGAAATTACAGGGAGAGTGATAGGACGTGTGTGTGTAGGGTGAGGGTGGGGAGGGCACTTGAAAATAGCTCAAACAACAGGGTTTGTTTTTCCTTTCTGCTCCACGTAGCCTTTATTTCTGTCTTTATGTTGATGAAGTGAGCAGGGCGGAAGCCTCAGTATGTTTTTATTCTGTGGTGACAGAAAACAGGGGGTGCGGAGGGGCGAGGGATGATGGGAGCGCTGTTTAGGGGGAATTACAGATATGATCATATCTTTGTGTCAGTTTTACCTTTCTTGTGTTTCAACGGGAGCATTCTGAGTGAGGTTTATTTTAGCAGAGGAGGGTGGGGACGATTAACTGTGGGTGCGTGGAGAAATACAGTGAGAGCATTGAGAAATCACCACTGATGGTCTCTTTTCTGTCTCTCCTCCTCTTTTCTCCTCCACACTGTCTTTTCTGTTTCTCTCTCCTCCTCTTCTGCTTTCTCTTTTTCCTTCCTCTCTCCATCCCAGATGAGTATAGAAGGTGATGATAAGCGGACTCGCACTCGGTCCAAGGGAATCAGAGGTGAGTGTTTGTCACTTCTCTCTGTCATGTCAGGCCCTGTCATTTAAAGGTGCTTCCTTCAAACTTTTCACTCACACACACACACACACACACACACACACACACACACACACACACACACACACACACACACACACACTAAGTCTAATAAGCATTCACTCACACTCCTTCACATGCAAACATCAGCTGAGAAAACAGCGGGAGTTTGAACGTGTGCACATATACTTATTAATGAAGTGTCTGTCAGTGTGTCCATATGTACAATATGTGCACATGTGACTGCGAACATGCTGGGGATGTAAACATATACATTATTTGAACATGAACAGATACAGTTTTAATCACAGGATGTCACACCACTTCTTCTTCTTATGATCATAAGTCACAGAGAATCATAGCAACAGACACTCCTCATGACTGCAGATCTGAGATTGCACTTATCAGATTCAGACTTTTTCTTCAATGTCAAAGTAATTTAGGCAATTGTTGTCTGTACAGTGAGAACAAGTGCTAGAAGAAATAGCATTTAGACTCGATGCTCAAAACATGGAGGTGTAGATAGTTTTCAGCGCAGCATTCAGACTTTCTGCAAAGTTTATCCCGAATAATGTTTCATCAGTTTGCATCAGATTTGTTGTGCACTTGTGTTATTTTGACCTCATGCTCTTATTTTGAAGCCTGCCAGTTAGGGACCATCTTAGATGCATGAGAGTTTTCAAGATTTTTATCAATACATCTAGAACTCCTCCCATTTTATTAAATCATGCACTACTACACAATGAGTTCTTATACATTTCACAATCTTAAACCTTCAGTTCTATTTCCACCTGGACCATCTGCAGTTTTACAGTTTTTATTTAGACTTAATTTAGACTTTTTATCTCATTTTGAAGATGGGGTTCCAATACATTATTTTTAATTATTGATTCATTTAGAAACAGTACAAGCACACTATTTTGCAGCTAAACTTATACATGTACACATAAAGAGAGAAAAAGGCAGTGAGTCTTGATGATCTCGCACTGGTTTAATGTTTATGTAAAATAAATAGATACAGATGTGAATATGAGCAAATGTACCTGTTTGTGTCTGTGCATGGACATGCATGTGTGTATGCAGTGAATATTGTGTCTGTCAGTGTGTGTTAATGTGTGTGTGCACATGCGAGTGTGTGAATAACTACGAATTTTAGTGTATGTCCTATGTATGAATATGAGTCTATGTACATATTGACACATGTGTGTCTCTATGTATTTTTATGTGTACAAGTGTGTGTATGTGTGTGTGTGTGTGTGTTTGTTTGATGTTTAGAAGCGAGACAGCAGAGCTACAGTTCACAGGGCGTTCAGGAAGGCGTCCAGTCATTCCAACTGCATGATGAAAGACTGAGAAACTGAGATGCTACACACACACACACACACACACACACACACACACACACACACACACACAGCAACAGTGTGTGTTAGTGTGTGATTCCTGTGCTCTTAGAGTATCTTGATACCCGGGGTCTTTCTGACATGTGATTAATGCATGTGATATCGGAGCCCAAACTGAATTCTCTAGGATCATATTGTTTTCTCGTTTGCTCGAAATGAAAATAGGATATTTCTCCAAACTCATTCTATCGCTCAACTCCCAATCGATGCCTATAGCCAGCCGAGAGTGGTGTGTGTGTGTGTGTATGTGTGTGAGTTGCGTGTTGTGTGTTGTTTGTGAGCGGAGCTTGATTTATGTTTTGAAGGCAATTACTATAAGTTGTCCCTGAAAGAAGTGCTGTTTTCTACTGATGAAGGCAGTTTTCCTTTTAATTTCATTTTCCCAATTATGATTACTAAAGTGCAACAATTAATCATGTTTTATTGCTGGAGTCTGCATATAATTGTCAGTTTTTCTGAACAGCACTATGCAATTTGGCTGATTTAGGTTTTCTCCTCTGTGTGTATACTCTTTATGTTAGCCTTTGTGTATGTGTGTTATTCATACAGCATGTTTGCGCAGGCCGGCGCTCATACTCCTGTTTGTTTTGTGCTTGCCTTTGAGAACATGTGTTTGTATGTGTGCATGTTTGCATGCAGATGTGTGTGTGTGTTTGTATGTGAACTCAGGAATGTGTAGGTGTTTTTCTTCCGCCTGATCATGCAGTCAGCAGTGTGTAAGCTGCTATGAGGAAGCCTCGTGGGATTCATATGCATTTGTGATTTATTGATCTGAGTTTCTTTTAGCAGCACAGCTTTCTGAGCAGTCGTTCACCTTTGTTCTCCCTGCCTGTGTCTTTCTTCTCCTCCCCCCTCTTTCTCTCCCCATTTCTCTCAGTTCCTATTGAGCTCGTAGGACAAGAGCTGAGGTAAGGAAACACCTTCATCTTTGTGCAAACCCCTTTCATAAAGTTCTTTTATGTTCACCGCAGAGTACCCCCACCCCCCC
>NW_019525054.1:484591-509239 GCF_002814215.2 Seriola lalandi dorsalis
CCCGGCACTCATAGACTCACTATCAGTGCTTCTTTAGATGATGTTGTATATTTTTATTTTTTATTTCTTATCATCAGCACTTCTCAACTTGTGGTCAGTGCCTCCAACAGGCTGGTATTGATTTCTCGCAGCCTTTTGCGATTTCCTGCTATGAACACATACAGTAGATGCAATGAAAGGGGGTGTATGATCTTTTTGCAATCCAATCGAAGAATACAGAGTGAGGAGAGAGGATGGTGAAAGGTGATTATATAGTTTTTCCTCTTTCCCTTCCCAGTTATCCTCTTCCTCTACCTCCTCCCCTTTTCTTTCACAGTCAGGCGACGGCTTTCACGGCCTCGCCGGTCGTGAACCCCATTGTCCTCCCTCCTCTGCCTCCTTCTAAATTATTTTTTTCATCCTCTCTCATTTTGTCACACTTCACCTTTAAGCACTGATCTGTGCTCAGCACTCCAAAAAAAAACTTTCGTTTTCTGGATTAAGAGGAAGAAAAAAAAACAGTAGGGAGGCCAGAGAGCATCTCATTTAAAATGCAAATGCAGCATTTTTTAATAAGCGAAATTAATAATTAGGATAATTGGAGTAATAAAGGGCAATTGCTGGGGGAAGTTAATGAGAATTGAAATGAGCCGTCCTGAGGGGTCATAGCAACCTGAATCAGAGGGGGAGAGAGAGGAAGAAAAGAGAAAGGGAGCGAGCGAGACCTGATGATGATGACTGGTGAGGAGAGCAGAGAAGGGGAAATTACAGCAGGTCTCGGCTGATTCTTATCGCTCATAGTAACAGGATATAGGCCAGGGTTGATGAACGACACACAATATTATGTTCTCCGCGGCTTGATGCCACCTGCATTCATGCGTTTTGTGTGTCTGCTGGAAGGATGTGTGTATGTGTGTGTGTGTGTGTGGGGGTGGGTACATATCTTTGTGCATGTGCATTTTGTGTGACATGTGTGCTCAGTTTGCATGTCTTTGCTTTGCTTTGTTTTGTTGTTTATCTTAATTTACTCCTTTTTATTGCCTGTGGTTATCATTGCCTCTGCATAGGGACTAAAATGCACCGTGTCTAAACATATCTCTAACCTCCATCCATCTCATCCAGCTGCCCCACCCCTGGATGCAATGGCTCTGGCCATATCAGTGGGAGATACTCACGACACAGAAGGTAGGGCAGATTAAAAACCCACCCTCTGTCTGTCCTTCCTCTCTGTCTGTCTGTCCTCCTCGTCCTCTCTGCCCCACATCATCTGCTTGGTGGAAAACACCACGTTTCACTTCAGTCTATTAAAGGAATAGTTTATATACATTTATTTGTTTTAGTGCCAAGAGTTCAATACCACTCTCATGGCTGTATGCTAATTATGAAGCAACAACCGGCTGCCAGTTAGCATAGCTCAGCACACCAATCTGTGGTGTCTAAAAGTAACAACATCCCCCTACCAGCATCTCTAAACCTCTGATAGTATCTCACCAACACAAAAAGTGTAAAAGTGTAGCTTTATGGGAGAATTTTGTACTGGACTACCTCTTGGTTGCAGTGACAAGGGTCCAGGAAGTCTGTGCTCCTGCCCCATAAATAGTCCCCTTTATAACCCTGTGTAAAACCACACCACAATCACTTTTTACGGATTAAACAAATGTGAGATAACATGTTAGAGGTGCCGGTAGTCCTATGTTGTTAGCTGCTCACCACTGTTGCCTGTCTTTGTGCAAAGTTAAGTGCTGTTATGATTGTGATCAAGGATCTAGCAGAGAGCAGATGATTTGAATTCATTGCATATAACTCATATAACTGGCTTGTGGCTCCTTAAAACAAAAAAAATTTCTACTTCTAACTTGAGATCAGTTCAACATGATTCATTTTTCCTTTGTTTTACTAGAACGACTTAAATTCCCAAAGAGAAAAAGAGAAAAAAAATAAATAAAAAAGCTAAAAGAATTCTTCTTTCCTCCTCTGTTAATGGCAGAAAACCTCAAGTTCATCTTATTCTTTATAGGAATTCGATGTTGAATGAAATAAACAGGACATAAGGTTCAAATAAAAAATCTTTAGCTTAAGATGAACCTCTGCAGGTGTACATTATATGAACAGGTTTCAAGGATATGGACTGACCCCAAGGGCCAAAATCACACTAAAACATTCATTCTATAATTTTGAATGCTGGTCAGAATACAGAATCACACTTAAATCCCACAGCCTCTAAACCTGAACCTAAGAAATAAAATTTCAGTGGACAGCAGTGAAATGTGATTTCTCCAGGTTTTTATTCCAGCTCCATTCTCCCTCCCTCCATCCCTCGTCTGTGTCGCTTGCCCTCAGAGACCCTGCGGGACTCGGGGCAGCTCACTGGTTTGTGACTCCGCTTTTATTGAGGGGCAGATATTAGCTATCTGTTTACATGTGTATTCGTTCAGCAGGCAATTTCAGATGCACTTTGTTTATAGATCGTCCCTCAATCTCCCTCGGCATCTCCCAGGTGAGAGTAAGAGGGAGTTTATTGGATTTCACCCTCCACTGCCTTGCCCACCCGCCTCTCCATACAAGTTGTTCATTAAACGTTCCAGTCAATTGGCTGAGATTGGTTGTGATGTCTGGGTGAGCGAGCATGGCGCCCCCCTCAGGCCACATGTGTTGTTGAGAGAACCGCTCCATCCTTCTTCATGTCGAAACACAAACACACACCCTTCATCATGCTGCTTAGAGTCACTCATGGAGATGATGAGGTGCATGAGGTTTTATTGGACGTGTTAGTGTGTTTGTGATTTCTGATCACAGCTCGGTTTCAGTATTCATGATTCTGCTCCCTTCATTCTTAATTCCTTCTCTTTTCCTGCCATCAGCGTTCTGGGTTGCCCCATAGCCAGGAAGCGCCGCCTAGAGGAAGCGGAGGCCGAGCAGGAGCAAGAGCAGGAAACGGAGCGGCCCGCCTCCAAGAGGAAGTCCCACCCCCTGAAACTGGCCCTGGACGAGGGCTTCAGCGCAGAAAGCGACGCCAGCAGCGAGGCTGAGGGCGAGTTAGAAAAGGATGGAGAGAAAGCAAGAGAGACCAAGGAGGAGGAGCGACAGGAGGAGGGAGAGGCAGCTGTAGAGGAGGAGAAAGAGGAAATGACAGAAGACCTGATGCAGGATGGACGGACAAATGGACAGGAAGTGGAGACACAGAGTCAGGAGGAGGAGGAGAAGACAGAAGAGGAAGACACATATCAGAAAGAGGAGAACACGTTTGCCGCTGATGAAGGTGATGAATACTCTATGTCTGTATCATCTTCAGAGGGAACCAGTTACTGCTGAAAAAAGAAGACAATTACCCACTTAGTCCATCGACAACACATTTAATAATTGATTAATCATTTAAGTTTTTTTGTCAAGCAAAAATGCCCAACATTCACTCATGTGAATATTTGATGTTTATCTCTGTTCTGTTTTATATCATTTGAATGTAATTCCGTAAAGGTGAGGAACTCACACAAGACGGATACAGAAAAGAAACGAGTCATCAAAATCGATCAGCAGAGACTGAGATATCCTGACTTTTACTCCTTAGTTTGGGCCGAGCTCCAAAACACTGAATCCTAGAGTTCCTATACTGCAACTCAATAGCATCTTTCTTTAAACTCCCATCCACTGGCCTCCAGCCAAAATAACATTGATGACATCACTTTAACATCATCAGGGTTATTTTTCAAACTTCAGTACTTCTCCAGAGACATTATACAACATGGGGTTGTACTCCCTTTGATGAGTAAACTGAACTTCATGTGTAAAATGTGCCCCTTTAAGCAGTGATAAAAATGCACGTTATTTTAACTAAAGCTCCCTGTGATTAACAATTACGGTTAATCTTAATCTTTATCATGTACGACCTAACATAATCCTTTTGAAACGAGCGCTACCTGAGAGGCCTTACCCAGGGCAATAAAGTCCTTCAGCCACATCATATACAAATACAGCTGGTATTTAGTGAGTGTGCAATACCAGAGTACATAGCCACAGAGTTACAATAATATTGCAGGAGGTGAGTGGCCATGCCTCCTAATGACCACTACGAGCACTTGGACTCTTCCTGCATCTACAAGCTGCTTTTCCTGTGACCCCGTCACAGCAGGTGTTTTTATGTCATTATGAGTTCACCGTGAATGACTTGGCAGGTTGGAAGGCGGTGATGATAAAGATATTGCTGACAACAGCTTTAGCTCACTGCATGACTCACTCTTCTCTCTGTGTCACCGCTCTGACCTCTTCATCTTCGTTTCCACAGAGGAGGAGTGTGTGATCATCGAGCCCGAGCTCAGAGCAGCGCCACCTGTACCCGAGGAGTCTCCTTCTCAGAGCGCTGAGGAGGTGGGCAACTCTCTCCTCCACCTGGGCCGAGTTTCCAACAACAATGATGCAACTGCGGCCATTCAGCAGCCTGTTGCTATGGAGACTGAGGAGGATGTCAGTGTAGCAGCCAAATGGGGTGAAGAAGTAAAGGACAAGCAGGAGGGGTACATGAATAAGGGGGGAAAGGAAGAGGAGGCAGCACACAGAGTTCAAGTATTGGAAGAGTCATCTATTCTGCAGAAGGAAGCAGTTGAAGTGGAGGGAGCAGAGTTGGAGGAGGAGGAGGTGGAGGATGAGCATGAAGACATTAGCCACCACGTGAGCCAGGAGAACCACCAGTATCTGACCGCAGGCGTCCACCGTGAACAAATCAAAGATGAAGAGGAGGAGGAAGAGGAGGAAGAGATGGCAGTGCCAGCACAGCAGAGGCAGGACACCTCAGCAGTACTAGAGGAGGATGAGGACAGAGATGAAGAGGACCACAGGGACCATGTTCTGCCCATTTCTGATGTGCCAACTGCCATCCGCACCATCACCAGCACCGCAGAAGCTCAGGGAACACACATCAAGACTGAAGACCACAGGGCCGGGCCTCTGGAGGACTACAGCTCACACAGGGCAAGTCCCCTTGACAAATGTGACTCTCATAAACCTAGCCCGCTTCAAAACTACAAGGCCAGCCCTCCTTTAAGCTACAGCTCCCACAGGGCCAGTCCACTGGAGGACTACTTTCCCAATGCCAGAGTTGAGAACTATAAAATCCACAAAGCCTCGTCCTCAGCCTCTCCCGACATCATCGAGGTGCGATCAGATAGGTCAGAGGAGAAAGACTTTGACGATGTGGACGGGGACGACGAGCGCGATGACGAAGACAGCCTGTCACAGCGCTCCACGGTGACTGACGAGTCAGAGATGTTTGACATGACCCGAGGGAATCTGGGCCTGCTGGAGCAAGCCATTGCCCTGAAGGCAGAGCAAGTGAAGCCAGCCGGGCCCAGGGAGCTGCTCCGTGCCCCGGATATCCACCACCAGCGATACTTCACCATGGATGACAGGCCCAAACACCTGGATGTCCTACGCAAGAGCTACTTCAGCAAAGGTAGGACAGAATGAAGAAGCAAAGAGGGGAGGGCAGAGCTAACACGTGTACTGACATGTGAAAGTTGCTTGAAGTAGGCAACATTTAGTCTACTTTATTTTTAAAGCCATGTTAGCATCACATGGTTAGTGCTGCTAAAGGCAGAGTGATCACCTTTGTGGTGAATTCAAGGACACTCCAACATCCCAGACCTGATAGCCACCTGCTAATAGAAGTATTTTTGCACAAAGTACTGTGTGTTGTGGACACAACAGTAATACAAGATAAATAAATAGTTGTTCCTTTCATAAGAGTAAGGTCATTTTATTTTCAATTGTTTTTTTTTTACCAAGACTCATGTCTGTTTGCCAAATATGAAGCTAGAGCTATGAGACAATTAGCTTAGCTTGGCATAAAAACTGGAAGGGATATTCATTAATTTTTACTTTTCTCAAGATATACTGTATGTTAATTTGTTAGCCTTAGTGCTTGTTGTCAAGCTAGCTGTTTCCCCTTGCCTCCAGTTGTTATGCTAGGTGTATTAAAAGTGAATGCACCAGCACAGATTCTTGAAAGCCACAACTTCTCAGTGCCCTGTTAGCATGTAACGAAGATGTAGCATTAGTAAAAATAAAGCTTCAAAATGTATTGTAAGGCCTAAACATGCAACACCACCAGTATAGTATGAAATGATTGGTCTGTAAATCTGGTCACACATAGGTGGATGTCCAGAAATATTTGTAATAAAGTAGCACAAGGTGTCATGTGCTTAACTTAATGTTGAAGCGTACAAATAAACACAGCATACCAAATAAATAGCAATGAGTCACAGAGCTCCATGTAGATCTTCCCACCTCCATTGTGAGGGGATGAAGTGGTTCCAATTGAATAGACTTCCATGAAGAGCAGAGAGGAAGTGCTTGAAGAGAGAGCGAGGAGGGACAACAGCAAGAGGGGGAACACAAGAGAGATGACAACAAGTTAGAGAGGCAGAGAAAGACGGGAGAGAGAGAAAGGAAGAGTGCAGGTTGTTCCACAGTCAGCGGTGGAGTGTTTGTTTACATGCTGCATGTGTTCGGGCCTTGTTTTTCCACAGCTGGCACGCTGCCCACTTGTCATGCTCCTAACAGTATAGCAGTAGTGTGATTACATGCCTGGTAGTGCTGCCCTCTCCTTGCCCTCAACTCCCTCCTGTGGTGACGTTCCTGTTCTGCTCAACACTAATTAGGAGATGCATGTCTCGTTAACATTCAATTTGAAGGCCAATAGAGCATCACACCATCCTCTTGCTCCCTTTCCCTCTCTCCAGTCCCACTGATACTGGCTGGCCTACCTCCAATAGCAGTAGGGAGCAGTAGGTACCTTTAATTATGTGTGAATTTTAGTGGTGTAATCTCCTCCTGATCTATTTGCAGGTGTTGTTTTGTCCGAGATCTGAATGAGATCCTTGAAAATATCAGGAAATGATCAAACCGTGCGGGATAAGTCGGTTGATTTTGTCTGGGTCAACTTTGAAAAAGCTGTAATATTTTATACATTTGATAGTATTTCATCCTTGAAAGCATTTACAGAAACACACAAATCACATTTAGACTGATGCATTAAACACCTTGTGCATTTACAGAGATACATAAGACATGAGGAGCAGATACAGATGGTGTTGCTTTTGTACAGTTGTCTGAAATATGTCTAGATTTCATGCTCAGCCAAGCAGACTGTCTGATGGCATTAACCACTTGCTTTTGTCCTCCTTATCCATCCCACATTCCCCTCTCCTCTTATCTCTCCTTCCTTCTCTCTGTCTCTCACCACTTTGTTCCTCCTCTCCTCATCCTTTTCTCTTGCTACCTTCCCATCATCCTTCATCCAGAGAGCAGCAGGCCAGAGAAGAGGGAGATCAAGTGTCCCACTCCAGGGTGTGATGGGACAGGTCACGTGACCGGCCTTTACCCCCACCACCGCAGCTTGTCAGGCTGTCCGCACAAGGACAGGATCCCCCCGGAGAGTGAGTTTCTTTTTTTTTCAGCTGCTTAGAAGATGAAAATAAGCACTGAGAGAAGAAATATGACAACAAAGGGCAGTCTGACATTGATAGAAACCCACCACCTCCCCTGACTGTAGAGTTTGACATCACTTAAGTGCTGTAATACCAGTTTAATCATGATTTCATGACGTTTGGAAGAGTTGGTGGTCTGATCCAGGCTCACTGAATCAAGGTCGCTTTGGCCTCTTATGCATCAGATGCTCAGACCATCCGTGTACTAGCAGTACTTTGAGGCTGTGGGGGTTACCAACCTGTTCTGCTGAGAGAGGAAACTATCAAACATGTAAAAGGTGACAGGTCAAAAAGGTTGCTAACAAAATTCAAAATGGCTTGATTTGGTTCTCTATAAATATGCAGACAGGAATCAGCAGTGGTTGTTTGTTTTTTCCTGCTTAGCCCCATATCTCCATGTGATTGTAAAGATGCTTCCCACATATATATCAGAGACCATCTTTCTGTAGCCATGACGACAGGTCCATTAAATGTAGTCCAGTTCCCTGCTATTCTCTCATTAAGATTCACTTCAGAGTCCTGCTGGTATTTATACTTAGGGACTGTAAAAAAAACTATAAGGAGGGGCAGGGGAGGTCAGAAATGATTGTATTTTTTCTTTTTGCTAATGGCAGGGTAGACTAATTTTATGTGAGCAGGAGATGGTCTTTATATTTGTTCTCATCTATGTTATTTTTAAATATATTGCAAACAAAAAGAATAAAGAGAAACATGCCGTCTGGCATACTCAGCTGCCTCCTCTGTGGACATTTGTCATCAGTGATTTACTTGTGTTTGATATTTAACATTGCGTTGTTTGACACAGTTGTGTGGAGGAAACAGGCTTCGTCTGCAGCCTCAGAGCTGCGGCCTGTGTCTGGTTCACTCATTCGATGGCAGTAATAACCGTTCATTTAGCAGCTCTTTGTTCAAAAATAGAAAGTAGCTGAAATATTCAGCATTTTATAGGGGAGGGTCCGAAGAAAATATTTCTAATGCTGGGGTCGATTTTTTTTTTAATAAAAGGTAATATAAGATTCAACCCCCTGCCCACCCCAAAAGTTTTTATACAGTCCCACACATGAAATTAATGTGTTGAATTGTTGAAAATAGTGGATTTTCTCTGACTGTTATTTTGTGTATGTGTGTGTGTGTGTGTGTGTGTGTGTGTGTGTGTGTGTGTGTGTGTGTGTGTGTGTGTGTGTGTGTGTGTGTGTGTCTACTTTGTCTCCCTCTCAGTTCTGGCCATGCATGAGAATGTGCTGAAGTGTCCAACTCCTGGCTGCACCGGACAGGGCCATGTTAACAGCAACCGTAACACACACCGCAGGTATTCATACAGCTTACACAGTATAGCATCTGAGTGGATCTGTATTTTGTGTTTGAGTGTGTATTTTTCTGCAGATGAGAGTGTTATACACAGGATGTGCATTTCTCTTTGTGTATTTGCAAGCTCATATATTCATGAATGCAAGACAGTGAACATGTCAGTCGAGATCAGTGTGATGCAGATTTCCATGGTCAGCAACATGCTCTCCTTTAATATTCACCTTTTTCTCTCCTCCAGTCTTTCTGGATGCCCCATTGCTGCTGCAGAGAAACTGTCCAAGAGCCACGATAAGCAGCATCTCCCTCAGCCAGGCGCAGAGCACCTGAAAGGAAGTCCCAACGATAGAGTTTTAAGGTGGGTACATGTCCATGTACTTTAGCTCTAACCCAAACCCTCACTTTTCTGCCTTATGACATTAGATAAGTATGGAGTTCCAGTTCTGCCAAAATAAAAAAGTTTATCAGATGAGTCAAAAATATAACTCACTAAATTCAATACTAGCAGAAAATTGGAATGTTTGATGGGAAAATAGGGAATAAATAAATTATTAAATGTTAAAAAAAATCAAAAAGGAAAAGAAATGTATTGAATGTAACCCCTTTTTTTAGCAACTGATTGGAGGTTAAAGGAGAAGTATAAACACTCAATTTTAATTATTTAACTAAAAGTATTAATAAATGGTGTATTCAGTTATGTTTTTGATGCGGGGCTCCAAAGATAAAATGGTGAATGACAAGAACTAAAAGGCACAGGTGAACCTTTCACCTATATAAAAGCTGCCCCCCCACCCCCCACCAATCCAAGCCCCACAGCTGAGTCCTTTTCAAGGTTAGCTACTTTACCACTGAGCCACACACAGAAACCACAGAGACAATCCTGACCTTGGTTACAGTGGCCCTCGCAAGGCGCGGTGCTGGCCCGTGAATGGCTCAATATAACACCAAAGTCTTGAAGCATCCAGTCTGGCAGTCTAATCATTACTGTCACCTCACACACTGAGATCTCTTTATCTCCATTCATCTCCCCAACAGGCCAGGCACCGTGATCACAGCCAAAAGAATGATAATTAACACAAACCAGACGCTGGTATTATGCTAAGTCTGTGCTCTTCGTCATTGGTATTTTAATTAGTAATGCAGCCGATAAGCTAATTATGCAAGTTATAGGGGCAATGCGGGGGATAGAAAAAATAATTGCTTTCCTTGAGGAAAACCTCATCAGTGGTCAGACAAAGCATCGAGGATTAAAACATAATAAGGCCTGCTTTGTTTTTCCTTCTCACATTGTTATTAAAATTAACTTGGATGTCTGTTATGTATGTGAGAGAAGAATTCCTCATGCAGCCCATGTTCTAATGGAATCCATGTTGAATTAATAAAAAGGAAAAAAAATCCGCTGTGATCAGTGGTAGAAAGTTTATTACTGTCATGAAAATGCTCCTCTACACTGGCTCTGTATGTGTTATTAGTGTGCCAGTGTGTGAAGGCCACCCCACAGCAGAGTGACTACAGGCCGGGTCATGGAGCTTATTAATGAGTGTATGGTTGGAGACTAGAGACTGTGATGCGGGCTTCAGTGGTACAGGATGCAGAGGAGGGGGGGGGGCTTGGCCAAAGGGGGTGGAGGGCTCTGAGATAAGGAGTGGGGGGGGGTTGAGGAAGGTGACTCCCCAACCCAACCCTGCCTCCCTCCCTATCTCTTTCACCACTCCCCTTTCTGTCTTTCCTCCACTTCTCTCTCCTCTCTCTCTCTCTCTCTCTCTCTCTCTCTCTCTCTCTCGTCCCCCACCCTTCCGCCTCTCCCTGGTCTATCAGTGGATTTACGCCAACAGGTCTGACAAAAGCCCAGGCTCTCCAGGAAAACGAGAGGGCTTAAAGCTCATAAATTCCATGCTGTACATCATGCAAATGTGCCCTCTGCTGATAAGAGAGCTTTTAATCCTGCTGCACTCCTGCTAAGTACACCGTTGCCCCTATCTTTACTCTTTCTGTGTCACTCTACCTCCCTCTCTCATTCTCTTATTCTTTTTTTCTCCTCTCTGTTTTCTGTTTTGATTGTGTGACTCTTTATTGCATCAATACCTTTATTTCCCATCTATCCTTCTCTATTCTTTTTCATTCTTTTCTATTCTACTTCCTGCCTTATTCCGTCCTTAATCCCCCGCCAAGCCTCACCATGACGCCCTCTCACTCTCCTCCCCGCAGGCCCATGTGCTTTGTGAAGCAGCTGGAGGTGCCCCAGTACGGCAGCTACAGGCCCAACATGGCACCTGCCACGCCTCGCGCCAACCTGGCCAAGGAGCTGGAGAAGTACTCCAAGGTGTCCTTTGATTATGCAAGCTTTGACGCTCAAGTGTTTGGGAAGCGCATGCTTGCTCCAAAGATGCCCACCAGCGAAACCTCACCCAAAGCCTTCAAAAGTAAGACAGGAACATCGGCTTCTGTTTTGGGGTTCCGTTTCGTATCAGGAATATTTTTCAGATTTTCACAACATATTCTACACTAAGGATAGCTTGACGTTTTTGGAAATATGTTTATTCGTGTTTTGCTGGGAGTTAGATGAGACGATTGACACCACACTGTCTGTACGCTAGAGATGAAGATACAGTCAGCGGCCGGTTAGCTTCGCCTGGAAACAAGAGGAAACGACTAACCTGGCTGTGTCTGGGAGTCACTTATTTACATGTTATTTCTTGGTTGTTTAATCAGCACAAAAAACAACGTGTTTCTTGCTTGGTGCAGTGACTTTCTTTCGGAATAAACGAGCAAGATATGACCTGTTAATTACTGACCTTTAGAGGTGCTGGAGGATTTTGTTATCTCCGTACAGAGTCAGGACAGTTGTTTTTCCCCATTTCCAGTCTTTATGCTAAGCTAAATTAAATGGTTGCCGGCTATAGCTTCATATTTACAATATAGCCGTGAGCTACATCTTCTCTCTTCTCATCTAACTCTCAGCAAGAAAGAAAATAAGCATAATACCCAAAATGTCAAACTGTTCCTTCAGAATTCAGCAAGACTCTCTCACAACGAATATTACCCTTTGCTTTAGTATTTTCATTTTCATTTATCTTATATTATTAGTTAGTATTATTTACTTAAATATACTAAACATCTAAGGTTTCACCACCAGAAATCACTTGCATAATGTCAGCAAATATATTTATATTTTTGCTTGCATATATTCCATCCTTTCTGCAGCTAAGCCCTCGTTCCCCAAGTCAACGTCACCCAGCCTCAGTCTCCAAGGTTACGGAAAGAGCTCCACCTTGGCCTATGACTACTCCCACGATGCCGAAGCTGCTCACATGGCTGCCACTGCCATCCTCAACCTGTCCACACGTTGCTGGGAAAAACCAGAGAACCTCAGCACCAAACCCCAAAACAAGGTAAACACACCACACTTATTCATACATATATATGTTTTCATATTAGTTAGCATTCATGGAGGATTGTAATTAAATACTAAGAGTGCAGGAAATAAATAAATCCATCATGACCAAACATTTGATTGCAGATGATATGAATCAGTCACATGTATCTGCAGTTTTATTATGGTAAAGTGTTGCTCTGTTCTTCTCTCCATAGCACTCAGAGAAAGAGATTATTAGCTGATTGTAGTGCAGATTGAAACATTGCAGGCCACAGCTGGTGAGATGAGAGGGGAAAAGCGGTGGGTGTGCCTCTCCTCCTTTCTCCTCTCTTCTCCTCTCCTCTCTTGTCTTTGCTCTTTCTTTTTTTCCTCTCTCTCCATCAACTCTGCATGAATATATCATCAGGAGGCATTGGCTTACAGCAACAGGATGGTGTTGAGATGCAGTTGCATCACCTCTCCCATCCTCTTTCATCCTTTCATCCCTCCATCCCACACACTTTTCATGTTGTTATTGAATTTGGCTAGCTGCCAGTTCCCTGGATTACTTTTCCACCAGGTAGCCCTTTTTCATTATCTGCCGGACGGATCTCTCACTTTCTTCCTCCGCCCCCACCACTCTTTCTTTCATTTTCTTTTCACATCTCTCCTTATTTTCTTTTATCCTCCACTTTTCCTCCCCATGCGAGTGTCACCGTGTCTCTCTGCTTCTCTGTCTATACCTCTCTATCTCTCACTCACTCCCCCTTTTCCCTCTCTGTGCACAGGAGGTGTAATTGGAGCACCACTTTCCCCCATATTGTGATTTTTAAAAGCCTTTTTGCCTCACAGAGGAGAGAAAGTGACTGCTTCATCATTTTTCGATTTCCTGACATGGTTTTAGGGAGATAAAAAGTGAAGATTAATGTCTCTGGCATCACAGCAGAGCAAGGTGTTGTTCAGCGAGGCACCGATCCAAGAGCAGGCCTTAGCAGCACAGTATTACAGCGTAGAGCAACTGGGGACTGATCTGGAATCAGAATCAGAGCCAGTTGAAATCCAATATTGAAACATTGGAACACTGAGCTCATCAACCAGGGACATTTCTGGGAACTGTTCCCGTCTTCTCTCCTCCTCTTCTAACCCTTTGATTTTTCTGGCCCTTGACCAGCCCATACGAATGCCATTTTAAATGAATGCTGAAAACATGGCTCATCTCACCCCTCTGTTTCTGTTCATCTGCCAGCACTATCATAGAGCGCGGAGAGATCAACTGTGGCGTTGGTGCTGCTGGCAAAGTTTTACCGGAGTACATTAGATATCATTACTAACATGCTTAAGCGGTGAAGGTGGTGATGAACTCAAACATGTAGCACTCTGGAAAAGTGCCTCACACTGCTCTATGACTGTGTAAATGCAGTTCAGTACAAGCTTCAGGGCAGGTGAAGGTGGGCGGGTCGAGATGGGAAGAAATCAGTCATTTCATCGCGTGAAACTTTAGTTTAATCTGAATCTAAATCCATCCCTGAGTTCGGCTGTGGGTTATATGAAGTTACAATTCAGTAAAGTGTAGCGATGTTAATGCATGTGTAGCACTGCAACAGAATCTGTTGAAGAGGGTACTTGAAGTAATCACACTCATCATCATCATCATCATCAGAGATGGTATACAGTGTATATGACTTCTTCTGAAGTGCACCAGAGGAAACTGCATTAGTAATTTATATGTGAATAAATATAAATATATAAATACTTAATTAGATGTATATGTATGTATTATATGTATGTTTCTATATTCATTTTTCCCAGTTACCAACTATATATGGAGACCCAAAGTTTTGAATATTAAATAAATGAATGTTATAAAATAAGTAATTGTATTATAGAAAAATTAGCCAAAACATATTTAAATAACTCAGTAAATTATTAAAATTTTGAATTCAATTATTTTTGCTTTACTAATAATGATTTGATTTCTTAGTTCCCTCACCTTTCAGCCTAACCTTCACAAGCCTTCACCTGCCTGTCATGGCAGAATGCTAACACGTTTAGCCAGCTAGCTCCTGTTTGCTAAATCAATTATATGGTTAAGTGGTGGGAACCTGTGCTGTGAGGCTATTCCATGATGACAAAAAATGCAAAATAAATAAATGTAAAAAGAAAAAAAAATCATGTTAAATGTCAGAGTGAACACAAGGCAGCACATCCTATCTACCTAGCCAGCTAACCAGCTAACCAGCTAACTAGCTAACTAGCCGGCTTGCTAGTGTTAATGGCAGCAGCTAGCCGGTTAATTAAGAGTGATGCTAAAGATATTCAGAGGAACTCTCTGTAAAGAGAAAGAGGACTGGCATTCTTCATCTTTGACCCCCTGTGTTAGTGAGGATGTCATTATTTAACAAAAACCCATTTTCACATTTTGAAATACAGATTTTCATAATGAAATCCTAAAATAAACATGTCATAATGTGTTAACTAAATAAACTTTATGTATTCATATGTTCAGTCAATGCCTTTTTCACTCATGGAATACTTTTGGACTCTAAAAGTGTGTGTTCAAAAAGACATTTAGCATTTTAGTCCAAGAGGATTAATTGTATGAAAAGTTAATGATGTTGCGATTCTCTCCAGGAAATGGACATTGAGGTGGATGAGAACGGCACCTTGGACCTGAGCATGAAGAAGCCCTTTAAACGAGAGGGCAGTCTGTCCGCTACCAGTCCCGGGGTTCGCTCCCCAGACCCTTCCTCCTCCTCCTCTTCCTCGCTGCATCACAGCGGAAGTAGCGGGATGACATCACCGAACCTGCCCGCCTACAAGCAGGAGGACCTGGAGGGACCTCTGGATTACACCAAACCCAACCGCCAAAGGGAGGAGGAAATGGACGAGGTCAGTACAATCATACTGAGTAGAAAAGTTGAAGCTCCAGACACGCAGTGTTTCCTGTGATATTAGCCACAGAGGAAGTATTGCAACATAAATAACAACAGACAAAATTCCCTCTGAGCTTTTTGAATTAAAAACTCTTAATTGTTTACATCACGTTGTCTTTGTCTAATACCCTTGCCTTATTTCCTGTCCCCTTTTCCTCTTTCTATTATTCATTTATTTCACTGAAATGTGAGAGTTACTGTACAGTTAAAACATTGCACTGTGTAACAGAGGTGGTGTGTCAGGTGCATTGCACCATCCGGGCTTTGGCATATGCAAATTTTTTACTCCTTTGAACTTTTTCAAAAGAAATATAAAGGGCCTTGAATGTAAATTTTTTATGAGGACATTCTGGATTTGGAAACATCACTTGTCTACAAAAGAAGAAAAGGGGATCAGATCAGAGACTTGTATGCACATTGTGGTTTTATAAAGTTTCTATGCTTGTAAACAAATTTGCAAACTGTTGCGAGGAAGCCATCACTCAAAAAAAAAAAAAAGTAAATACAACCCAGACAACAACACACCAACACACGAGTACAATTTAAATAACAAAAGGGCCGCAGTGGATGTACCATTCATGTTTTGGACACGTTTTTCTGCATTTTTCCAGATGGAGCACACCGGCCAGTCATTTGTCTCATCTGACCCAGAGGACTGTGACATGATGCAGGACTGTCTGGAGGAGAGGAAGTACCCCGGAGAGGTCACAACCCCAAACTTCAAGGTCAAATTCCAGCCCAAGGACAGCAAGAAAGAGCTGCTCTCGTAAGTAACAACACCCAACAAAACCGTAGAGTCCACACCAGCTGCTCTGTTGTGCTTAGAGCTAAATGCTAACACCAGCATGCTAACATAACATAACAAACTGATGCCTCCTAAAAACCTAATACCCTCTGTCCTTTCTAACTGTGCCTCTGTCTCTGTGTCTTTGTGTGTCTCTCTTTCTCAGGTGTCCAACACCTGGCTGCGATGGCAGCGGCCACATCACTGGAAACTACGCATCCCATCGCAGGTATGCACCACTGTAGACTTATTTGGGTGACACACTCTGCCAGCGCTCACTATATAAACTCTAATATAAAATGTTAGCTCTGCTGAGACTCCTGAGTCCACCTGCGTCCCACCACGACTAATTCAAATATTTTATTTGATCCTGACATGCCAGAGGCAATAACGTAGCGTGAGCCCGGGAAGCAAAGACGGTCATTGACTTTGATATGCATCAGTAATTTACTTCTTGCCGTCTGTCCTCTTCTTCCTAAATGACCTTGGTATGCCTTGCATTCTTGATTTCCCTTCACTCATGTCTTTTTTCCTCTCTCCTTTCAATCTGCTCACACTGGCTTTCCTCGGCCCCTATTTCATCCTTCTCTCCTTCTGCCCGTCCTCTGCTCCTTTTCTCCTTTCTCTCTTTCTCTCAGTCTGTCTGGGTGTCCTCTCGCTGATAAGAGCCTTCGGTCCCTCATGGCGGCCCACACCCCTGAACTCAAGTATGTCTGCTCCACACCTTCACTGCCTTTTCACTGCCACTTCACTGCACTGCTACTGACACCGTCCAACGCCACAATGCTTCATTCTGCTGACGTTAACTTATCTTTTGTTGCTTGCTGCTGCCTCTGCTGCTGCCGCTGCATCTGTCATGGTGTGTTTTTCTGCAGCTGGCTTGGACTATGCTCGTTCTCACTTCAATCAGTTCATGTAAATGTGAAATGGAACTGTAATTCTGTAGTGTATATAGCTCTTTACTAGAAACTAGGCTCTTCATGGCTTATTATGGACAGATACAAGAAGTGTTTAACTGGGAAAGAGCCTGAAAAGATTGGATTTAAAACAAACTTGCAGGAGAGTAAATCAAAAAATGAGCAGAATTAACAAGCGGACCATTTCTCTCATCCGCATAACGCCATTTTCACAAGACAATCCACTATGAAACATCTTATTATTTTTTCCGTTAAATGCTAAACACTGCTGTTCTCTTTCTCAGATGCCCCACTCCAGGATGTGACGGCTCAGGTCACATCACGGGAAACTACGCCTCCCACAGAAGGTAACCAACAGAAAACACATGCACACACACAGATACGCACATACACACATAGACACACATGCACACAGTCAGTCAGAGAGGCGTAGTGACAGTTCATGGTAGATTTAGACAGGGACTCACACATTTCCACACACATTTCCATGATCCTATTTTCGGCCATATTAGGCGTTTTTTGAGTTGATTTGGTTTGTAATTTGGTAAAATTATTCTTCCTTTATAATGTTCTCTCCCTTTATTAAGCAATCACTTCACCAGACCTTTTTTCAGCCCTATGTTATCAACTCCATACTTTCTGTTTTCAGTCTCTCTGGGTGCCCGCGTGCCAAGAAAAGTGGAATTAAAACTCCTACCAAGGACAACCAGGAGGACTCCGAGCTTTTAAAGTTCGTACCGCTCAGAAAGCCATAATGTCTGCTTTTAGCGAGACTGACGGTAAAAAGTAAAATGCAATAAAAAAAGGAAAAAGAGAGAGAGAAGAGAGTCACTGTGAATCATATGCACAGGTAGTGACCTGCCCCCGTAACTGAATCAAACAATCAGGCCCTTACTGATGAGAAATACACTTACTGCAGATACTGATTCTGAATGTAGTTCATGGTAGAGTATCGTAGAGGACATAATCAATACATAAGAAATACATGGGCTTCATATTGCATTTGCACACAAAACAGTTAATTGTTGATAACAACATGTGCTAAACCTTAATAGCTCTTGCATTAGTAATTTAATTCATTGCATAAATAATATGTCAAACCCAGATGTAAGAAAATTAATTTGGCCCAGTAGAGAAAGTGTGTAACTTCAATCTGTATTGTAATATTAATTCTCAACTTTCTCTACACTTTATATCTTTGGATTCTCCTTTGTCTAACCCTTGTGCCTTCTCACTCTCTTTATTTCTTTCCTCGCTGCCTGGCTTCAACACTTCCTCTCCCCTCTCCTGCTGCACAACTCTCCTCGTCTTTTTCCTTGTTTCCTTCCTTTCCTCTGCTCCCTGCAGATGCCCGGTGCCAGGCTGCGACAGCCTGGGTCACATCAGCGGGAAGTACGCCACGCACCGCAGCGCCTACGGGTGTCCGTTGGCGGCCCGCAGACAGAAGGAGGGTCTTCTGAATGGCACACCCTTCAACTGGAAGGCCTTCAAGACAGAGGGGCCGACCTGCCCTACGCCAGGCTGCGACGGCTCCGGACACGCCAACGGAAGCTTCCTCACACACCGCAGGTAAGCTGCATGCAGGCAGTCTAGTGTTGGAAAGTTTAAGGAACTTCTATGTGTGTATTTCCATATCAATTATGTTCATTTAAAGAAATAACTATCCATGGGAATTGGGAATTAGGGAATTCGTACTCGTTGTCTTGCCGACAGTTACATGAGAATATCATCTGCACATTAAGTCGCTAGAACCAGGAAATGGTTGGCTAAGCTTAGTTCAAAGAAACAAAAGCTAAAACAAGCTTAACAAGACTCCAGGAAGTCACTGTGTTTGTCCAAGACATAGTTACATGCATGTAGAACCACAACTTGTCGCCTTTGCATTTCTGCCCCTGTACTGGAGAATCAAATGACGTACAGCATGTTGATTAGTGAGCTTTAGAAATGCTGGTAAGTGTATTTTTTGATCACAGGACCAAGCCATGCTAGCTAGTTTCCAGTCGTTATGCTAACGAAGGCTAAGCTAACTGTCTTCTGGCTCTAGCATCATAGTGTGAATCACGTCGTGTCTACACAGAAAGTGTTTCAGCCATGTTTTTTAGTCAGCAATCTCACAGTCTCACATAACAGATGTGTGGCACATTGTACACAGACTGCGCAACAGCTTGTGTTTTACTTGTGCTGTACACCCATAAATGCAACCCAAACCCTTTTTTTTTTTTTTTTTACACTGTAAGTCTATATTTTCTTGTATTTTGTGTAACTACAGTGACTGTGTTGGGTTCTGACTGCTTCCAAAACACAGGTGTCCTACAATCAATACTGTGCCTGAACGCTTCCTGTGTAGACAAACATGGAGCACCAGAGCTGCTGCTGCTCTGCTAACATGCTGCTCTCACTGGTCCTATATCTGTTCAGATGTAATGTCACATTTGATAGCTCAGGGTACAGTGTAATCTGTGTGACTGTGTGTTGTTATTAAGAATAGTACAGTGACCCCGCCCCCCTCCATGTGTCACTTGTGTCTCCAGCCTCTCAGGATGCCCCAGAGCCTTGTATGCCAAGAAGAAGGCCAAGTTCCCCACAGAGGACTACCTGAGCACCAAGTTCAGAGCCAGTGATGGTGAGATGAAAAAGAAAATGAGTGTGTATGAGATTCTAAAACACATATAGACCAGACACTGTTATTTACTACTGTAATATGGCTTCTCCTTTAGTTTTGGACAATGATGAGGACATCAAGCAACTCAACAAAGAGATTAACGACCTCAACGAATCCAACAACGAAATGGAGGCTGACATGGTTAACCTGCAGACTCAGGTGTGTGTCTCTTCTTTCGTTTCTTTTAAACCTTTAAATTGCTGATCATGTGTAGGATTGGGACACGTTTGCCAAAGTAAAAGAGTATTTGTCATATGTGAGACTTAAAGTACCAAAGTCAGTCACTTGAGCCTGTAAAGGAACATTTGATTGTTCATTTATTATGCAGAAAAAAATATCAAATATTCTGCCTGTTTATGAAGCTTAATTTAAAAAGAAAAAATTAAGAAAAAAATTACATAATTTTCTGCTTTGAAATGAAATGTTAAATTCAAAAGCAATAAAACCCACCCTTGCTCAGTTAAGCTCATTCAGTTTACTACAGTCTTACTTGGTCTGGTATGACCAATAGCTTATGGTGGCTAATGTTAAAAAACTATTTATTTTTACAATTTAACAATATCCCGTAATTGTACCGTGTGGCCACAATGGTCAGCAAAAATTATGTAGGCTTTCTTTAAAGGATAAGGCAGGCAGCATTTTGTATTTTTCTGTACTGTTAAGAAATCCCATGAAAACAGAAGAACTAACAGCCAGCCTGTCTGTGGCTCTGAGCCCCAAGCCCATTGGCTGAGCTAAATCCTTAAAAACAGCTCACAAATATATGAAGTTTCATTTTCAGAAAAGGCTCAGTTCACAGCTCTACACTGTGGTTTTTAGCAAACATTACTAAAATAGTAGGACATAGTGCATTTGTTGGGAACCCACTGACGAATACACATTGGAGGTCTAGTGAGTATTTCTGGCACTGGTGTATAGTGAGGTTGAGGTTACATCCCGACCAATACGACTGTTTTACCTCCATATCAAAAATAATTTCCGTCCATACAATTCATGTACACTGGGCATGTGCAAGCCGGTGTAAACAGGAAGCAGATTGTCTACTCTGGTTAGACCAGAGTAACCCGTCCAGACTATAACACATCCCCAGAGTTTTCAAACTCAAACAGGACCAGCAGCAAGGTCTTCTGTTTTAGGAAACATTCATCATTGTTTCTCATCTTTTCATGGAAGCTGTCGACAAAAAATACCTTGTGCCTAAAGTCGTAACACTGGTAGAAATCCTGTTGCCGTGTGTCGCAGATCTCCTCCATGGAGAAGAACCTGAAGAGCATCGAGCACGAGAACAAGATGATTGAGGAGCAGAATGAGGCTCTCTTCATGGAGCTGTCTGGTCTCAGCCGCGCCCTGATCCGCAGCCTGGCTAATATACGCCTGCCGCACATGGTGAGTTGTTCTCCACACACACACACACACAAACACACACACACCCACACCTGCAGAGCTGGACCCACTCGCTGTAATGTATTTGTTTTTGAGGTGAATCTTGTGTGTTGAAAGGCGTGTAGGTGTTTGTTTCCCTGCTCTTCTCAGTTGAGATTGGTTGTCGTTTGCACCACAGCAGGAGCCAATCACCGAGCAGAACTTCGACAGCTATGTGAGCACCCTGACCGACATGTACACCAACAAGGACTGCTTCCAGAGCCCCGAGAACAAGGCTCTGCTGGAGAGCATCAACAAGGCTGTGAAGGGCATCAAAGTCTGAGGCTCCATACACACACACACACACACACACACACACACACACACACACACACGCACACACACACACACACACACACACACACACACACACACACACACACACGGAGAAAACGCGAACTGTCCTGAAGCGCAGGAGTGTGACGGAGGTGAAGATGGAGGGACGGAGAGATGAAAGAGAGATGTTGAAATACTCTACAATATATTGAAATATGATTCAAAAACAAAAAGGGAATTCAGGTTATTTAAATAAACGGCAACTTAAAAAAAAAAAAAAACAACCCAGGGAGCACTCTGTGAGAAGAAAAGTGACGCGGACCAAAATCCACACCATGCTGCTGCTGGGATGAGGAGGAGGAAACCGGTCCTTCAGTCAGGATGGATGGAAAAGAAGAATAACGTTACCAGAAACTGTATCTGGAGGGGTTTAATATGCTGTATGTTTACCTGTTGTCTCTTTTGTGTCCTTAACTGTTTTTGGAGGTTTCACTGTTGCGCGGTTTGATGGGTTTTCACACTAAAACGTGATCGCTCGCAGGAGCTTGGCGACATGAAGAGGAGGACACGGCTGAGCTGAACACGCAGACTCTTTCAGTTCTTGTCCCGTAGCGTTCACTGTGGCGAGTGTGTGTGCGTTCGCTGGCTCCCCATCCCACACATACACCCCAGCAATATGAAGCATGAACTAAACTGAATTTGTGTTTGCTTTGTGGTATCACTGTGGCAAAGACGTCAACGGCGCAATGCTGACTCGGTTTAGCGAAGGAAAAAAAATTCTTCAAGTTAAGGTCATGAGACAGATCCAGGAAGCGGATATCATGTTTTAAAAAGCAGCAGATAAATCCTTTTTTTCTTTTTCTTTTTTTCTTTTTTTTGTAAACTGAGATGATGATAGTAATAGTGTGCACACATTTCAAATTCAGTTAGTCATATCAATAGTATTTATCAACATAGGAATTGCACTTCATTTTAATTAATAGTTTTGTGGTACAATAATTATTGTTATATATGAATTATTTAAACTTGTGAACATTTAAATTGTAACTTATTGCCATTTATGTTATTGAGGTTTATTTATTTGAAGCAATCTATTTATTAACTTGGTTTTGTAACACAAAAAAATGCATCTTTACCGATTATCATGGTCAAAGCGATTTGCAGATGTCTTACGTCAATATTTTAAGAATCTATATAGATGAGTGACAAGGCATATTTTGTTTTGAGTACTTTTTAAAAAACCTTTTTAAGTGCAGATGTTTTATAACTGACAAAACTTTTTTGATAATTTTACAAAAGCAAAAGTTATTTTTTTGGGTTGTTCTTGTTTTTTCTCCCTTTTTTTGTTTTATGTTCTTTCTGTTACTGCTACGTTCAGAAACTCACTGATGAGAAAAAAAGAAAGTATGTATTTATTATTTATTTAAAATGAAAGAAATTGACTGATATGGCTGTATATTTATTTTGTTATTTATGTGCGTGATGTGACGGTTGAGTCCGAGTAGTCTTAAAGATCCACTGCTAATATTTAAATAAAGAAGCAAAATCAATACAAATACTGTTTGATTACTTAGGCTTATACCTAGACATACCAGCAGCTGATTGTAAAGACAAAAAATACCCCAACAAAAGCAATCACTGTTCTGTCGCTATCTGGTCTCTGTGTGTTTGCTTTTGTCAGGTGAAAGAAAACCAAGAAATGTAAAAAAAAAAACAAAACAAAAAAAAACAAAACAAAACATAGAGTTCAGAAATGTTACCTCTCCCAAGCGCTTTGTAGCGGCCACGACTGGCTCACCCAAAACCTCTGTAATGTACCAGAGATGCTTAAGTAATGCTTTTTTTTTTTTCTTATTTGTTATTTTCATCAGTACAATGGTACATATATAGAGCTCTCTTCCAGCAGTGTTTTAGGCTGGATGTATGAGTCTAAAACACACACACACACACAGAGTGACATATCCAACCCTAGAGGATACTTTAGGATGGCCTCCTTTGACAAACTTCTATCAGATAAACATACACACCCTTGTAGCCTTACTCTAGATTTTAATTTTTTGATGCACAAAGTGCCACTGAGACAAGAAAAAAAAAAAGAAAAGAGAACTCACTTTCTTTCCTGATTCTTCGCATTTCTGCAATGTAACAATGTCTGGTCCCGGGAAGACCACGGCATCAAGAGAGTGGTGATTGTTTCAGATGCCTTTATTTCTCTGCCAAGATGGCCATAAGTACACTATATATACATTCTGTATAAATAGATTTTAAAGATGCTATATATATGAATATAAACATACATATATTTTTCCAGTGTAATTGTTGACTTGCTCTTCTTGTCTCTTTACCTTATTGGAGGATCACTAGCTGTCTAGAAGAGATGCGATGGGCGTTATCAATAGGAGGCAGTTACACCTTATTTAATATCACTAAGACCTGCTCAACTGTGGCTTTAAACATAACCATTCAGTCAAGCTGAAGGCAAAGTAGGCGTTGTTGATGAAACAGTACAATACTTTGGAAGTGTTTTCATAGGTTTCCTTTTTTTCCTTTCCTATATTCGTCTGTCCTTGATCCAGAAGTGTCAAAAACATCTACTGTATGTTGTACTACTGAATCTGAGAAATGACTGTCAATTTGAAACTTAGATGGTTGACTCTTTGTTCCTAAGTGTCATGTGAGTTCATGTATATTAAAAAAAAAAGATGACGATGCCTCTGAATAATGTTCTGCACATAGTGTTTGACAACATTGTGCAGTTAATGTATTGTTAATGGTAAGGCCTGCTCGCCACAAGCCCATTCTCTCTAATGTTGAAACAAGCAAGTAGGAGACTGTAGTGTAACCTGCCTTTGAGTGATCCGTCGCAGCTACTGTGGTGTACAGTATGATACCCTTGTGTAACGCTGATGTCAAAGGCATGTTGTAAATGTGCTTTTAGCCAATGTAGAATGAAAACTCCTTTTGTGCACTTTCTAACTGTTGAAAATGCCAGCATTTGAGTCTTGACTTGGGAGAACCCCAGTAGATCACAGGCAATAGCAAGTATTCACCCCCCACTGGAGGAGGGTGCATTACAAAGCATTGTCACACCTGTTTGTTGCTGTTCATATAGAGAAACAACCTGTGTGTTATGTCAGATAGAGACACCTCTTTGATTCAGGGGGGTTCAAAAAGCTCGAAAAATGTATTTAAAAAAAAAAGAAAAAAGGAAGAGGTACTTTCTTTTTCCAAACAAAAACCAAAAGAGACTGACAGGAAGCAGAGTTTGGTTCTCAGGTGACCGGGGAGAGCTGCTAAAGCAGAACAGAGCAATGCCATAGGTCAGCCAGTCAGCTGAGGCTAGAGGCGATAGCAGCGGCTGGATCAAGGCCACGTGTGAAATGAGATGAGTGTGTGGGAGTGGGAAATTGATTTGCCAGGCTACACAATCTCCCCCTTGTTTTGGGAGGAGGTGTTTGTTGCATAAATATGTGTCTATCACTCAAAAGAATGTCAAAGCTTTTTATGACTTTTAAACTCACCCACCCCCCACCCCCC
>NW_019525054.1:509259-555498 GCF_002814215.2 Seriola lalandi dorsalis
TCCCCCACCCCTCCTTCATGTGTTGTGTAACCTTTCCTCAGGAAAGATAGTTTTGACGCATTTGGTTAACAAAGTAGCGTATCCTTCCTCTCTTGAAATGCACGAGAATCCTACCAGAGAGTTTTAAGACTGAATATTCTCCTAACTTATTTGATATGGCATGACCCCTTTTAAACTGCTTGATGAAATTGTCTACTGAGGTATGTAAATGAATAACACTGAGGCCATGAAAGCATAGCATTTTCAAAAAATGTCAGCTGAGAAAGCAAATGCAGCCTACGGTTGGTTCTGCGCCCACGCACTGTATGTTTTCTTATTTACATAAAAGTACTGAGTGATGGAGTGAGGAGCTTTATTATTCTAAATAGCAAAGAAAAAAAAAAGTAAGAAAGAAGGAAACAGGGCCCAGTTTCCCTGAAGCACCTGGAATGAAAATGAATTTAACATAATGACACTTTCAGGGAAACCAGTCCAGACCAAAATCCAGCTGTGCATTTATAGAGGGGGAGGGGGGGGCACACCTTCGCATCCTGGTTTCATCTTAGGTTCAGATGTGAAGAGCAGAGTGGGCGCACGTCGACTCATAAGAAAGAAATGTCAAGTTGAGTGGCACTTTTCATCAAGCTGAACAAAACCAAAAGCCCCCACCCCCCACCCCCACACTCCTCCTCTTCCTCCCCCTCCTCCTCCACCGTCTCCCTGCTGTAGTTACGAGCTGTGTGGTCTTATCATGTGTGCCTTTCTCACTCCACTCATTTCAAGATATGGTATGTTTACACTTGGCAAACCTGGTTCAAATACTGCTGAAACATTTGGTCTGGATCTAGATCTCTTAGTTAATACTTTTAGGGAAGTTGTGGGGGAGGTAATTATGTATAGGGGGGAATTATGTATAGGGAAATAAAATAAATGTGTCTTTTACATGCAGGTAGAGGCCATTTTTTGACAGAGATACAAAACAACAAGCTTTTGTTAGGCTAAAGAAACTGTGATCACACTCTGTCGATTCAGGTGCCAAACTGCATGGACTGTTTCTGTGAAGGAATCTGAAGAACACCATCACCATCATCCCTAGATAATGCATCAGTGTGCAGGGCATTATTTTGAAACAAGTGGAAGTCTCTGTACATATTTGTATTAAGAAGAAACAGTGTTATTGTTGTTGTATTGAAGACAAGTTAAAAATGGTTTAAAAAAAAAAAAATAGTTTGTGACAAAGAAAAAAAAATCCACAGCCAAGGGTTGTCCTGCTAGCACATTTTTACAGAGATGAGCTATTTTTACTGGTGATTTTCTAGGCATTGATATTGATATCCTTTTAAGAAAGTACAAAACTTCCAAAATTACAAGCACTTCCACAAGGATAGATTGTAAGGTAATTTTTGTTACTTTTGTAGATGTGGCCGTTCCTTTGCTACTGCACCATTTTGTAAAGTGGGACAGGCCTTGGCTGTGTGTCCTCGGGGTCTCATGTTTTTTTTGTTTTGTTTTGTTTTGTTTTGTTTTATTGTTTTTTCTTTTGTTTGGGAAGTAAAACACTGTAGATGGGCTGAATTTGTGACTGTGTGTTTGTGTACTTGTGTACATGTTCCCCTGTTCCTGTGTCAGTGTTATAAACCAGAGAAGTGATGTCAGTTATTGTGGGGGTATGAACCATTTTAAATGTTCTCTATGAAAAACACAAATAAAGAATCATAGACAAGACTGACTCTGTTGTATTTGAATGTGTGTGTGTGTGTGTGTGTGTGTGTGTGTGTGTGTGTATTTGCAAAATGTGCTGCACATATTTGCAAAGTGGGGACATTTTGGTGTAGTCCCTATTGTGGTTATTTGAGGGATTTAGGGTTAGGGTTAGAATTAAGTTTAGGTTGGGGTTGGGGTTAGGGTTAGTTGTGATGGGTAGAGTTAAGATAAGAGACTAGGAAATGTATAATGTCACAGAAGGTCCTCACAAGTACAGCCAGACAAACGTGTGTGTGTGTGTGTGTGTGTGTGTAAGAGGGAGAAATTATTGAAGAACACTGCTGTAACACCAGGGCTTGCGAATAAGTGAAGTATAGGTAATATGATAAGCACTGACACCCAGTATACATGGCCAAGCAGTCGGGCAACACACACTGCCTTCATGATTGCTGAACAAAATGGGGGACTTCACTGTGCACTGTACATGAAGTTACATGCAGTTCTTATGCCGAACTGCACTGACACCTGGTGGATCATGTGGTGAACATACATGTTGAGTAAACTCACTAACAAAGAGTGTTTATCACAGTGGCTGTTACACCTGTGACCTGACAGACAGGCATCCGTTGGGATTTACATATTGATTTTCATTTGTTGCTATTTTACATGAATTCATTATGTCAAGGCATTGTTTTTACTGTACATTCATTAACTTTTGTTTATTTGTGTTACATTACAGTTACCATACATATAAGGTTCTGTACCTGACAGGAGAAACCTGTGAATAGACTGTAACTATAAACACTGGTGGTGAGTTTTCTCAGTTTGCTGTAGAGGTTATTTAACTATATTACTGGGTAACTGTTGGAAATTCTTTCATGTTAATGACAAAAATATTCTTAATCTCCTCTGTCAAACAAGTGTCATTCTGATGGAAATTATACAGTTCTGACCAAGGGCTGATGTAGTAAGGCAAGAAATGTCATAGTATAGTATGGCAAATAAAAATGGCAAAAAACGTCATTGTTTATTAAGACATGAAAATGTTACAGTACATAAAATTTAAAAAAAAAATCATAGTATAGTATGGCATAAAATGTCATTATATAATAACGCATAAAAATGTCATAAAATTGCTTAGTATAATAAGGCATAAAAATTCATTGTATACTATGGTCAAAAATGTCTTAGAATAAAAATGAAAAAAAAACATCATAGTATAGTGTGGAATAAAAAAGTCATAGTATAGCATGGCATAAAAATGTCATAGTACAAGAAAACATAAAAAATTATAGTATAGTAAGGCATGAAAATGTCATAGTATAGTAAAGTATAAAAATATAAAAATTGTCATAGTATATTATGGCATAAAATTAAAAAAAATGTCATAGTATAGTATGGCATAAAAAGTCATACCATAATAATGCATAAAAATTTCATAAAATCGCTTAGTGTAATAAGGCATGAAAAGTCATAGTATACTAAGGTCAAAAATGTCATAGAATAAAAAGGCAGAAAAATGTAAAAAAAAACAAAACAAAAAAAACGACATAGTATAGTATGGCATAAAAAGTCATAGTATACTATGGTCAAAAATGTCTTAGAATAAAAATGAAAAAAAAAACATCATAGTATAGTGTGGAATAAAAAAGTCATAGTATAGCATGGCATAAAAATGTCATAGTATAAGAAAACATAAAAAATTATAGTATAGTAAGGCATGAAAATGTCATAGTATAGTAAGGTATAAAAATATAAAAATTGTCATAGTATATTATGGCATAAAATTAAAAAAAATGTCATAGTATAGTATGGCATAAAAAGTCATACCATAATAATGCATAAAAATTTCATAAAATCGCTTAGTATAATAAGGCATGAAAAGTCATAGTATACTAAGGTCAAAAATGTCTTAGAATAAAAAGGCAGAAAAATGTAAAAAAAAAAAAAAGAAACGACACAGTATAGTATGGCATAATGTTTTCAAAAAAGGTCATAGTATAGTTAAGCATAAAAATGTGAAAAAACATCATAGTATAATATGGTATAAAACGTCAAAAAAGGTAATAGTATAGTATGGCAAAAAATCTTAAAAAAACGTCATAGTATAGTAATGCATAAATATGTCATAAAATGTCATAGTATAGTAAGGCAAAAAAAACGTGAAAAAACATCATAATATGGTAAGGCTTAAAATGATCAAAAAAAGTCATAATATAGTAAGGCATGAAAATTCATAGTAAAATATGTCATAAAAATATAAAAAGTTTCATAGTATATTATGGCATAAAAAGTCACAATATAGTAAGGCATGAAAAGTCATAGTATAGTGTTTCATAAAAATATAAAAGTGTCACAGTATATTATGGCATAAAATTTAAAAAAAAGTCATAGTATAGTATGGCATAAAAAGTCATAATATAACAATGCATAAAAATGTCATAAAATCGCTTAGTATAATAAGGCATCAAAAGTCATAGTATACTAAGGTCAAAAATGTCTTAGAATAAAAAGGCATAAAAATGAAAAAAAAAAACGACATAGTATAGTATGGCATAATAATGTCATAATATAGTAAGGCATGAAAAGTCATAGTATAGTGTGTCATAAAAATATAAAAAGTGTCACAGTATATTATGGCATAAAATTTAAAAAAAAGTCATAGTATAGTATGGCATAAAAAATCATAATATAATAATGCATAAAAATGTCATAAAATCGCTTCGTAAAATAAGGCATAAAAAGTCATAGTATACTAAGGTCAAAAATGTCTTAGAATAAAAACGCAAAAAAAACGAAAAAAAAAAACCGACATAGTATAGTATGGCATAAAAATGTCAAAAAATGACATAGTATACTATGGCATAAAATTTTAAAAAATGTCTTAGTATAGTAAGGCATAAAAATGTTTAAAGAAAAAAAAAAACAACATAGTATAGTATGGCCTAAAAATTTCAAAAAATGACATAGTTTAGTATGGCATAAAAAGTCATAATATAGTAAGGCATGAAAATTCATAGTATGATATGTCAGAAAAATATAAAAAGTTTCATAGTATATTATGGCATTAAAAAGTCACAATATAGTAAGGCATGAAAAGTAATAGTATAGTGTCTCATAAAAATATAAAAAGTGTCATAGTATATTATGGCATAAAATTAAAAAAAAGTCATAGTATAGTATGGCATAAAAAGTCATAATATAATAATGCATAAAAATGTCATAAAATTGCTTAGTATAATAAGGCATAAAAAGTCATAGTATACTAAGGTCAAAAATGTCTTAGAATAAAAAGGCATAAAATGAAAAAAAAAAAACGACATAGTATAGTATGGCATAAAAATGTCAAAAAATGACATAGTATAGTATGGCATCAAAAGTCGTAATATAGTAAGGCATGAAAATTCATAGTATAGTGTGTCATAAAAATATAAAAAGTGTCATAGTATATTATGGCATAAAATCTTTTTAAAAATGTCATAGTATAGTATGGCATAAAAAGTCATTATATAATAATGCATAAAAATGTCATAAAATCGCTTAGTATAATAAGGCATAAAAGTCATAGTATACTAAGGTCAAAAATGTCTTAGAATAAAACAGCATAAAAATGTAAAAAACAAAAAACCGACACAGTATAGTATGGCATAAAGTTTTCAAAAAAGGTCATAGTATAGTTAAGCATAATAATGTGAAAAAACGTCATAGTATAATATGGCATAAAACGTCAAAAAAGGTAATAGTATAGTAAGGCATAAAATCTTCAAAAAACGTCATAGTGTAGTAAGGCATAAATATGTCATAAAACGTCATAGTATAGTAAGGCAAAAAAACGTGAAAAAATGTCATAATATGGTAAGGCTTAAAATGATCAAAAAACGTCATAGTATAGTAAGGCATAAGAATGTAAAAAAACAAAAAAACAAAATAGTATAGTATGGCATAAAAATGTCAAAAAATGACATAGTTTAGTATGGCATAAAAAGTCATAATATAGTTAGGCATGAAAAGTCATAGTATAAAAAGTGGCATAGTATACTATGGCATAAAATAAAAAAAAATGTCTTAGCATAGTAAAGCATAAAAATATAAAAATTGTCATAGTATATTATGGCATCAAAATCTAAAAATTGACATAGTATAGTATGGCATAAAAAGTCATAATATAATAATGCATAAAAATGCAATAAAATCGCTTAGTATAATAAGGCATAAAAAGTCATAGTATACTAAGGTCAAAAATGTCTTAGAATAAAAATGAAAAAAAACATCATAGTATAGTGTGGAATAAAAAATCATAATATAATAATGCATAAAAATGTCATAAAATGTCATAGTATAAGAAAACATAAAAAATTATAGTATAGTAAGGCATAAAAATATAAAAAGTGTCATAGTATATTATGGCATAAAATAAAAAAAAAAGTCATAGTATAGTATGGCATAAAAATTCATAATATAATATTACATAAAAATGTCATAAAATTGCTTAGTATAATAAGGCATCAAAAGTCATAGTATACTAAGGTCAAAAATGTCTTAGAATAAAAAGGCATAAAAGGAAAAAAAAAAAACGACATAGTATAGTATGGCATAAAAATGTCAAAAAATGACATAGTATAGTATGGCATAAAAATGTCAAAAAATGACATAGTATAGTATGGCATATAAAGTCGTAATATAGTAAGGCATGAAAATTCATAGTATAGTGTGTCATAAAAATATAAAAAGTGTCATAGTATATTATGGCATAAATTTTTTTTTTAAAATGTCATAGTATAGTATGGCATAAAAAGTCATAATATAATAATGCATAAAAATGTCATAAAATCGCTTAGTATAATAAGGCATAAAAAGTCATAGTATACTAAGGTCAAAAATGTCTTAGAATAAAAAGGCATAAAAGAAAAAAAAAAGACATAGTATAGTATGGCATAAAAATGTCAAAAAATGACATAGTATAGTATGGCATAAAAATGTCAAAAAATGACATAGTATAGTATGGCATATAAAGTCGTAATATAGTAAGGCATGAAAATTTATAGTATAGTGTGTCATAAAAATATAAAAAGTGTCATAGTATATTATGGCATAAAATTTTTTTTTAAATGTCATAGTATAGTATGGCATAAAAAGTCATAATATAATAATGCATAAAAATGCAATAAAATCGCTTAGTATAATAAGGCATAAAAAGTCATAGTATACTAAGGTCAAAAATGTCTTAGAATAAAAATGAAAAAAAACATCATAGTATAGTGTGGAATAAAAAATCATAATATAATAATGCATAAAAATGTCATAAAATGTCATAGTATAAGAAAACATAAAATTATAGTATAGTAAGGCATAAAAATATAAAAATTGTCATAGTAGATTATGGCATAAAATTAAAAAAAAAATGTCATAGTATAGTATGGCATAAAAAGTCATAATATGGTAAGACATAAAAATGCCATAAAATCTCATCTCAAGGCATAATGTTTTGTTTTTGTCAGAACTGATGTGAGACCCATGAGAGAAGAAAGAACACAAAACACAACAGCAATAACATTGTAAGGGAGTTTATTGAGGAGAAGACAATCAGGATGATGAATGCGGAGAGGGAATGGGTCCATGAAATCCAGGTCTCGTCTGGTGACAATACAAGGCAAGTGTATTGAGGACACTGGAGACAAGAGGTAGGTGAGTAGCACACTCTCACTAGAGAGAAACCAGAGGGATGGCTGGAGACCAAAAGCGGGTGGGTGGTGTGGCATGGCATAGTATAAAAAGGCATAAAAAGTCATAGTATAGTATGTCATAAAAATAAAAAAAAACATCATAGCTTGGTTATGCATAAAAATGCCATAGTATATTAAGGCATAAAATGCCATAGTATAATAAGACATAAGACGTCATAGTATAGTAATGCATAAAATTTCATAAAAACATCATGTGGTTTAAAAATGTCATTGTATAGAAAGGAAAAAAAAGTCAGTATAGTAGAGAAGAAAGTTTTCATAGAATAGTAAGGAATAAATTGTCATGAAACCGTAATTGTATATTAAGGCATGAAAAAGTTATAGTATAATAAGGCATAAAACTGGTAAAAACATCATAGTATAGTAAGACATAGAATGTCATGAAAATGTCATAGTATATTGAGGTTTAAAACATTATAGTATAGTAAGGCGTAATGTTATGTTTTTGTTAGAACCAGTGTGAGACCCTGAGCAGAGAAAGAACACAAAACACAACAGCAATAACAGTGCAAGGGAGTTTATTGAGGAGAAGACAATAAGGATAGTGAATGCGGAAGGGGAATGGGTCCGGAGAACCAGTTTTTGTCTGGTGACAATTCGACGCAGGAGTATGGAGGACACTGGAGACGAGGTAGGTGAGTAAAACATTCTGGAGGGGATGGCTGGAGACCAAAAGTAGGTGGGTGGTGTGGCATGGCATAGTATAAAAGGGCATAAAAAGTCATAGTATAGTATGTAAAAAAAAAACCCAAAAAACATTATAGTATAGTAATGCTTAAGAATGCCATAGTATATTGGTATTAGTATGGCATAGAAAGTCATAATATAGTAAGGCATGAAAAGTCATAATATACTAAGGCATGAAAAGTCATAATACAGTAAGGCATGAATAGTCAGAGTATATTATGGGAAAAACTGGGAAAAAAACATTGTAGTATACTATGTCATTTAAAATCATAGTGTAGTATGCCATAAAAATAGTATAATGAAGCATAAAAATGTCATATTACAGTAGAGAATTGAAATGTTAAAAAAATGTCATATTATATAGTAAGGCATAAAAATGTCAAAAAACGTCATAGTATAGTATGGCATAAAACATCTTAAAAAAGTCACAGTATGGTAATGCACAAAACGTCATAAAAACCTCATTGTATAGTAAAGCATGAAAACATCATAGTATAGCAAGCCATAAAAAGTCATAGTAAGCCATAAAAAGATCGTAGTATAGTAAGGCATAAAAAGTCACAGTATACTATGGCATAAAAATGTCAAAAAATGTCATAGTATAATATTGCATAAAAATGTCACAGTATAGTAAGGCATAAAAATGTCATAAAATGTCATAGTGTAGTATGTCATAAAAATGTCAAAAAATGTCATAGTATAGTATGGCATAAAAATGTCACAGTATAGTAAGGCATAAAAATGTCAAAAAATGTCATAGTATATTAAAGCATAAAAAGTCACAATATAGTATGTCACAAAAGAATCAAAAAACATCATAATATAATAAGGCATCAAAATGTCAAAAGATGTCCTAGAATAGTCAGGCATATAAATGTCAAAAGATGTAACAGAATAGTCAGGAAAAAAAATATCAAAAAACATCATAGTATAGTAAAGCACAAAAATGTCAAATAAGGTTATAGTATAATAAGGCATAATAGCGTTAAAAAACATCATAGTATACTATGGCATAAAACGTCATAGTATAGTAAGGCATAAAATGTCAAAAAAACATTATAGTATAGTATGGCATAAAAATGTCAAAAAACATCATAGTATAGTAAGGCATAAAAAATGTCATAGTATACTAAGGTATAAAAATGTCAAAAATACGTCATAGTATAGTAAGGCATTAAAATGTCAAAAAATGTCACAGAATAGTAAGGTATAAAAATGTCATGAAACGTCATAGTATAGTAAGGCAAAAAATGTCCTAGTATAGTAAGGAATAAATTGTAAAAAAAAAAAACATCACAGAATAGTCAGGCATAAGAATTTCAAAAAACGTCATAGTATAGTATGACATAAAAATGTCATAGTATAGTAAGGCGTAAAAATGTCAAAAAAACATCATAGTATAGTAATGCATAAAAAGTCATAGTATAGTAAGGCATAAAATGTCCTAGTATACTAAGGTATAAAAATGTCAAAAAAACGTCATAGCATTATATGGCATAAAAATCATGGTATAGTATGGCATAAAATGTCATAGTCTAGTAAGGCATAAAAATGTCAAAAAACGTCAAGGAATAGTAAGGCATAAAAATATCAAAAAACATCTTAGTATAGTATGGCATAAAAATGTCAAAAAATGTCATAGTATAGTATGTCATAAAATGTCATAATATAGTAAGGCATACAATTTAAAAAAAAACGTCATAGTATAGTAAGGCATAAAAATGTCAAAAAAAACGTCATAGTATAGTATGGCATAAAAATGTCAAAAAACGTCATAGTATAGTAATGCATAAAAATGTCAAAAAATGTCATAGTATAGTATGGCATAAAAAGTCATAGTATAGTAAGGCATAAAATGTCCTAGTATAGTAAGGCATAGAAATGTCAAAAGATGTAACAGAATAGTCAGGCATAAAAATGTCAAAAAACGTCATAGTATAGTATGGCATAAAAAGTCATAGTATAGTAAGGCATAAAATGTCCTAGTATAGTAAGGCATAGAAATGTCAAAAGATGTCACAGAATAGTCAGGATTAAAAATGTCAAAAAACGTATAGTAAGGCATAAAAATGTCAAAAAACGTCATAGTATAGTATGGCATAAAAATGTCATAGTATAGTATGGCTTAAAAAGTCATAGTATAGTAAGACATAAAATGTCCTAGTATAGTCAGGCATAGAAATGTCAAAAGATGTAACAGAATAGTCAGGCATAAAAATGTTAAAAAACGTCATAGTATAGTATGGCATAAAATGTCACAAAATAGTAAGGCATAAAAATGTAAAAAAAAAACGTCATAGTATAGTAAGGCAAAAAATGTCCTAGTATAGTAAGGCACAAAAATGTCAAAAAAAAGTTATAGTATAGTAAGGAATAAAAATGTGATAGTATACTAAGGTATAAAAATGTCAAAAAAACATCATAGTATAGTAAGGCATAAAAATGTCATAGTATAGTATGGCATAAAATGTCACAATATAGTAAGGCATAAAAATGGCAAAAAACGTCATAGTATAGTAAGGCATAAAAAGTCATAGTATACTAAGGCATAAAATGTCATAGTATAGTAAGGCATAAAATGTCACACAGAATAGTAAGGTATAAAAATGTCATGAAACGTCATAGTATAGTAAGGCAAAAAATGTCCTAGTATAGTAAGGAATAAATTGTAAAAAAAAAAAACATCACAGAATAGTCAGGCATAAGAATTTCAAAAAACGTCATAGTATAGTATGACATAAAAATGTCATAGTATAGTATGGCATTAAAATGTCAAAAAATTTAACAGAATAGTCAGGCATTAAAATGTCAAAAAACGTCATATTATAGTAAGGCATTAAATGTCATAATATAGTAAGGCATAAAAATGTAAAAAAAAACATCATAGTATAGTATGGCATAAAAATGTCAAAAAATGTCATAGTATAGTATGTCATAAAATGTCATAATATAGTAAGGCATACAATTAAAAAAAAACGTCATAGTATAGTAAGGCGTAAAAATGTAAAAAAAACGTCATAGTATAGTATGGCATAAAAAGTCATAGTATAGTAAGGCATAAAATGTCCTAGTATAGTCAGGCATAAAAATGGCAAAAAACGTGATAGTATAGTATGGCATAAAATGTCCTAGTACAGTAAGGCACAAAAATGTCAAAAAATGTCATATTATACTATGGCATAAAAATTCATAGTATACTAAGGTATAAAAATGTCAAAAATACGTCATAGTATAGTAAGGCATTAAAATGTGAAAAAATGTCACAGAATAGTAAGGTATAAAAATGTCATGAAACGTCATAGTATAGTAAGGCAAAAAATGTCCTAGTATAGTAAGGAATAAATTGTAAAAAAAAAAAAAAACGTCACAGAATAGTCAGGCAAAAGAATTTCAAAAAACGTCATAGTATAGTATGACATAAAAATGTCATAGTATAGTATGGCATTAAAATGTCAAAAAATGTCACAGAATAGTAAGGTATAAAAATGTCATAAAACGTCATAGTATAGTAAGGCAAAAAATGTCCTATTATAGTATGGCATAAAAATGTCAAAAAACGTCATAGTATAGTATGGCATAAAAAGTCATAGTATAGTAAGGCATAGAAATGTCAAAAGATGTAACAGAATAGTCAGGCATAAAAATATCAAAAAACGTCATAGTATAGTATGGCATAAAAATGTCAAAAAATGTCATAGTATAGTATGTCATAAAATGTCATAATATAGTAAGGCATACAATTAAAAAAAAAACGTCATAGTATAGTAAGGCATAAAAATGTAAAAAAAACGTCATAGTATAGTATGGCATAAAACGTCATAGTATAGTAAGGCATAAAATGTCATAGTATAGTAAGGCATAAAAAGTTATAGTATAGTAAGGCATAAAAATGTGATAGTATACTAAGGTATAAAAATGTCAAAAAAACATCATAGTATAGTAAGGCATAAAAATGTAATAGAATAGTGAGGCATAAAAATATCAAAAAACGTGATAGTATAGTATGGCATAAAATGTCCTAGTGTAATGCACAAAAATGTCAAAAAAAAGTTATTGTATAATAAGGCATAAAAATGTTAAAAAACATCATAGTATACTATGGCATAAAAATGTTATATTATACTAAGGTATAAAAATGGCAAAAAACGTCATAGTATAGTAAGGCATAAAAAATGTCATAGTATACTAAGGTATAAAAATGTCAAAAAAACGTCACATAATAGTAAGGTATAAAAATGTCATGAAACGTCATAGTATAGTAAGGCAAAAAATGTCCTAGTATAGTAAGGAATAAATTGTAAAAAAAAAAAAAAAACTTCACAGAATAGTCAGGCATAAAAATGTCAAAAAAACGTCATAGTATAGTATGACATAAAAATGTCAAAAAACGTCACAGAATAGTAAGGTATAAAAATGTCATAAAACGTCATAGTATAGTAAGGCAAAAAATGTCATAGTATAGTAAGGCATAGAAATGTCAAAAGATGTAACAGAATAGTCAGGCATAAAAATGTCAAAAAACGTCATATTATACTAAGGCATTAAATGTCATAATATAGTAAGGCATAAAAATGTAAAAAAAAAACGTCATAGTATAGTATGGCATAAAAAGTCATAGTATTGTAAGGCATAAAATGTCCTAGTATAGTAAGGCATAGAAATGTCAAAAGATGTAAGATGTATGTTAGTCAGGCATAAAGATGTATGTTAGTCAGGCATAAAAATGTCAAAAAAAATCATAGTATAGTATGGCATAAAAATGTCAAAAAATGTCATAGTACAGTATGGCATTTACTAGTCATTGTATAGTAAGGCATAAAAATGTCAAAAAAACATCATAGTATAGTAATGCATAAAAAGTCATAGTATAGTAAGGCATAAAATGTCCTAGTATACTAAGGTATAAAACTGTAAAAAAAAACGTCATAGTATAGTAATGCATAAAAAGTCATGGTATAGTAAGGCATAAAAATGTCAAAAAACGTCACAGAATAGTAAGGCATAAAAATATCAAAAAACATCATAGTATAGTAATGCATAAAAAGTCATAATGTCCTAGTATACTAAGGTATAAAACTGTAAAAAAAAACGTCATAGTATAGTATGTCATTAAATATCATAATATAGTAAGGCATAAAATGTAAAAAAAAAAACGTCGCGGAATAGTTAGGCATAAAAATGACAAAAAACGTCATAGTATAGTATGGCATAAAAAGTCATAGTATAGTAAGGCATAAAAATGTAAAAAAAACGTCATAGTATAGTATGGCATAAAACGTCATAGTATAGTAAGGCATAAAATGTCATAGTATAGTAAGGCATAAAAAGTCATAGTATAGTAAGGCATAAAATGTCCTAGTATACTAAGGTATAAAAATGTCAAAAAAACGTCATAGCATTATATGGCATAAAAATCATGGTATAGTATGGCATAAAATGTCATAGTCTAGTAAGGCATAAAAATGTCAAAAAACCTCAAGGAATAGTAAGGCATAAAAATATCAAAAAACATTTTAGTATAGTAAGGCATAAAAACGTCAAAAAACGTCATAGTATAATATGGCATAAAACGTCATAATATAGTAAGGCAAAAAATGTCCTAGTATAGTAAGGCACAAAAATGTCATAAAAAAGTTATAGTATAGTAAGGCATAAAAATGTGATAGTATACTAAGGTATAAAAATGTCAAAAAAACATCATGGTATAGTAAGGCATAAAAATGTCATAGAATAGTAAGGCATAAAAATGTCATAGTATAGTATGGCATAAAAAGTCATAGTACAACAAGGCATAAAAATGTCATAGTATAGTAAGGCATATAAATGTCAAAAGATGTAACAGAATAGTCAGGAAGAGAAATGTCAAAAAACGTCATAGTATACTATGGCATAAAAAGTCATAGTATAGTAAGGCATAGAAATGTTAAAAAAAAAACAAAAAAAAAACGTGATACTATATAGTATGTCATAAAAAAATGCCAAAAAACGTCATAGTATAGTATGGCATAAAACGTCTTCAAAAATGCATAGTATGATAAGGCATAAAACGTCATAAAAACGTCATTGTATAGTAAAGCATGAAAAAAATCATAGTATACTAAGCCATAAAAAATCATAGTAAGTCATAAAAAGTCATAGTATAATAAGGCATAAAACAGTCATATTGAATTAAGGTATAACAACGTCATAGTATAGTAAGATATATAACATCATAGGATAGTAAGGTATAAAAAAAAAAGTCATAGTAATAATGTTGACATTTTCATGGGATTTTCCACAGAAATTAAATTAATACATTGATATATCCAACACATTTTCTGTTTGCAACCCCTCAGATTTAATATGCCCATTGTGCAACCCATAACAAACACTTCACCGTTTATTCAAGTATCAGTAAGTCAACAGTGATACAGTGAGCCAGCGTCAACAATATGAGGACCCAAACACTGAAGCTTCTAAGTGGAATTCAGTCTTTTTCTTTTCTTACTGTGACAATACGTCTTCATTGAAGGTAAGGCCAATATTACTGGCCAGGTGAAGGCCCATTGGAATGACGCAGGTAGTACCGAAGCTTATTCAATTACATCGTTACATAAAGACCATTTAAAGGTCCAGACACTTAGTTTCTTAAGCTACTTAGAGCACAGAGGCTGAGCATAAAGCTAATTGAGTGATGTCACGTGGTTAAGATAACTATATAATCTGACTAAAGACTAAGACTTTGTTATTAATAAAGTTTTTCAGTCGTTCATGCAGTTAAAATATTAATCTATCTCTACTCGTTTCAAACCACATGTTTGCTGTTCCCGCTCCGCAGCCCTCACTGCTGCTGAATGTAGGCCATCCTCCTCCGGCCGTTATTTTGCGTACATTACGTCTTACGTCAGAGCGTCAGCTGGCCGAATGTTTACATCCAGCAGTTGTGTTTCTGGCTGGACCCCTTAACAACAAAAGGCTGAGCACAAGGAAACCCGCTAAGACGGAGAAAACCAGTCGGCGTTTCCACAAGGTACAACACCAGCTCCAGCCGGTCTCAGTGCGGAGCTGCGGGTTTGTGTTTTACAGCAGCTGTTGTTATTGTTGTCTCGATTCTTTATCTCCTCCAGCGTAGACGATCTATGCGGTTATTTCTGTTTGTGTTGACCTTGCCGCTGCGTTACAGTGTGTTGTAGGCGTCATATTTTGTTTTTGGTGTTTATATGAAGTAACTGTTAGATCACGAGAGGCTGCGTTTTTTTGTGTTTATTCGAAAGTGGATCACCTGAGTGGCGCAAACATCGACCGCAGCAGCACGCAGGCTGCGGTGAAATGAGCCCAGCTGGAGTTACAGTCACTCGTCTATAAAACCATATGAAGGAAAGAGTGGCCGTGGTGGTTTATTCGGTGAATCAGCAGATGAACTGCGAAGCTCAAACAGCAGTGTTTTTGCAGGAAGTGTGTACCCTACTAGCCTACTAAACCACTTACCGTGTTACAGAGCGGCTCACAGCGCCCTCTTCAGGTCATTTAATATCTTACAGAAGCAGGATCTGATTTTACTCACAGCTCTCATCCTGGATTCTCCCCCCTCCCCTTGAAAACAGGGATTCATTTGATCCAGTAGCTGACAACCTCCTGTTTAACTCACCCAAGTGCCATCAAAGGCAGGAGGTCCAAATATTTAAATGCACACAGTTCTTTGTTCTTTTATGGCCTCATGACTCTGGCCAGCATTTGGCAGCCAGTGTTCCCTGTGATCTGTCCTCTGGCATTGTGTTCCCTGGTGTTGTTTTCAGCACAGCTCTGAAACACAGCCACAGCAGTGTTCACACCTACAGCTGTACTCTGCTGCCAAAAGCTCTTTCAGGCCTCTGAAGTTGGTGGTTTCAGGCTTCATCAGTTTACAAAGACCCAAACAGCGTCACACTATTTAGAATCAGTAACCATTGCCTGGTGCTGTCAAATCATACATGCATTGACAGGTTGTGACTAAGAGTTTATCCAAGGTGTGCACATATGAAGTTAACACTAAAGGACAAATGTTGGAATTGTCTGCTGATTACTTTGACAATTAACTGATTCATCATTTAGTCTTGATGTAAAAAAAAAAAAAATGCAGATTACAGTTTCTCAGTGCACAAGATGATATTACTTGTTTTTGTAGAGGAACTAAAGCATTCAAAAGTACAGATAGGTCCACCTAAGGTAGAACAAAGCACAACCACGTTTTATATATATATATATAAAACCACAAAGTAGTTTATTTGCATGAGATTTGGATCCTCTCTAAAACTCAAAATAGTGAAATTTTTTTTCACATATATCTCTGGGAATAATCAGAAACTAACCAGGTTTGGACTGTATGTTCACTGGCAGTTGATGTATACAATGAAACAAGAAAGCCAGAAATATATGTGACTATTTTGAAAACACACACTCCTAAATATACGTTGAATATGTGTAAAAAAAAAAAAATTGAATAGATAATTAAAAATATAAAATATATGTATATATACACCTGTAATTAAAAAACACATACAAACAACTAGTTTCACTATTCAGTTGACCCTGTCACTAATAGGCACCCTGTGCCACCAGCACTGCACAGTGAACCAACACTTCAAAACCCAAATATATTTAATTTACTATGATTGGTTGTGAGGATTCAGACTTTTATTCTACGTAAGTACTGTAGAGAGCAGGTTTCTCAACCCCGAAATCTCCCATCAATAAAAAATTATAGAAATTGAAAAGCAACTGAAAAAAATGAAGAAAATTTTTAGGTTAAAGCCAAAACAATCATAAACATACAGGGACATTTAGTTGAGAGGAAGATACTGTCTTCATGTTGCTTCTCTGAACAGACATGTCTCTTCTTGTACATTTCCCCGCAGTCCTGATGACAGTGGGTGATAAGTTCTGTATGCAACAATACTTAGCGGTACTGGTAACTTGTTCCTCTGGAGATCACATGATGGGATAGTAAACCACCTCTTTCTCTTTGTTGTAGTCAGGATGGGTGGAGCTGTGAGTGCCGGTGAGGACAATGATGACTTGATTGACAACCTGAAGGAAGCTTACTACATCCGCTCAGACTTGGTGGAGCGAGCTTTTCGAGCCATCGACCGGGCTGATTATTACCTGGATGAATACCGGGACAACGCCTACAAGGTGAGCATAATAAAAGGCTGTGGAGTCACCCAGACTGGTTTTTCGGTCACTGGTTATTATGTTTTAAAGGGCACAGCTGTAGAAAGTTCGATTGGCTAAAAGATTTTTGGTCTGAAAGAAGCTTATACTATTGTTCTTGTCAGGATTTGGCGTGGCGGCATGGAAACATCCACCTGTCTGCTCCGTGCATCTACTCTGAGGTGATGGAGGCTCTGGATCTCCACCCTGGCCTCTCCTTCCTCAACCTTGGCAGTGGGACTGGCTACCTCAGCACCATGGTCGGCCTCATACTGGGTATGTGGTGAAACGCAACAGTTCAGTGTGTCATCTGAACTCTGCCAGGTTTATTTATTTACAGGGGTTTTCAAAGTTTGACACAAAAAAAGATGTAAATGTTGTTCATGTCATGCTAACAGGACCATTTGGAGTGAATCACGGCATAGAGCTGCACGCGGACGTGATCGAGTACGCCTACCAAAAGCTCGATTCCTTCATCAAAACCAGCGACAGCTTTGACAAGTAGGTCTCCCGATGTCTCAGTCACATTTCATGTCATTTACTCATGTGTGCAATGTTTTCAATCGGCCCTGTGTTTCTGCTCAGGTTTGAGTTCTGTGAGCCCTCCTTCGTTGTGGGCAACTGCCTGGAGATCCCTCCAGAGAGCCGTCAGTATGACAGGGTGTACTGTGGGGCCGGGGTGCAGAAGGAGCATGAGGATTACATGAAGAACCTGCTCAAGGTGGGGGGCATTCTGGTGATGCCTCTTGAGGAAAAGGTTGGTGTTTAAAATATATTTTACAACACTTTAAATCCCCTTATTTGGGATTATTAGGTGGCACGGTGGCGCAGTAGTTAGCAGTCTGGTTCTGTTTTTGAACCTGCCGGCTGGCTGGGGCCTTTCTGTTCTCCATATGCCTGCGTGGGTTTCCTCCGGTTATTCCGGCTTCCTCCCACAATCCAAAAACATGCAGGTTTAGGTTAATTGCCGAGCCATCAGGACTTCTGTAACTTTGTGATGTCACAACCAAACAGTCACTGCTCTCAGCCATGCCCCAAGCCCCGCCCATCTGGACCCACAATCCAACCTTGCAGGATTTGGCTTCTGGATGTAAAACAGCACTGAGATGGTTTTTGGTTCTTAAAACCACAAATATATTTTCTTATAACACTAACACTTCAAATAAAACACTGTAAAATACGGGACCTTCAAGGTGTGGGTAAAAAACTCTTCTTGAATCTGTGTTTTATCGGGTGTCTGGAAATGTTAGTAGCTTATTGGCTTTCATAGGAATTGTTATATAATTGGTATATTGTATGGACAGCACCTTATAACTATGGAAAAGCCAACTACTTGTGTTGCAAACAGAATCGTAGCATCAGCACAAATGATTTGCACCATCAAAAAACGGATTTTCCATTGCTGAATATCTTGAAACGGTTCTTGTGGGATTGATTGACTTATTGGAACACATGAACACATTGAACTCTGATAATATGGGCCGAGAAAACCCTACTGCACACACAGAAGGTGCAGAGAATAAAGACTTATGATTTAACCATGCTGTATTTGCTGCAGTTGACCAAGATCACCCGCACCGGGACGAACAGCTGGGAGACCAAGAAGATCATCTCTGTGTCCTTCGCTCCTCTGGTGTTACCTAAACACAGCACAAACGGCAAACCCAGGACTGTCCCATTACGTGAGTCTCATTTAAATTCAAAACTACAACTAAAAATGAATATTAATACGTGTAGTTTGCATCTAATTATTGGGACCTTTTTCACTCGTGGTTCTCAATTTTGCAGCCAAGTATGAGGTTCGGTCGTTACAGGAGCTGGCTCGTATCTGCATCCGCCACACCCTCAGAGTGACCACAGATGGAGGAGACAGCCAGTCACGTGGCCGAGGTTCTTCCTTCAGCGTGGGTAGAGGCCTGGCGGTAGCTGGGCTCCACAAGTACGGCCCTCGCTTCAAACGCCGGCGCGTTCACCGGCGCCACTGCAACGCCCTCGTCCTCGCCACCCATCAGGTGGTGGCCAGCAGCGGCATCGGCTCCGCCTCTCTGGACAGCAACAACAACCAGGGAGGACGAGCGGTGGATGAGGAGGAAGGGGCGGGAGAGAGGGAGGCAAGGCGGCAGATGAGAGGGAGCAGGAGGGCAGTGAGAGGAGGAGGAGGGCTGGTCGAAGAGGAGGAGACGTTGGAGGAAGAGGATGAAGAAGAGGAGCAGGAGGAGGAGGAAGAGAAGGAGACCGGAGAGCTGCTCCGACCCCAGCCGGCCGTGAACATCCTGAGAGAGAGGATACTGGGCCTGCCACTGCCCGAGCCTCTGAAGATGTACCTGCTGTTCTACAGGGAGAAATGAGCCCGATGGAGCTGGAGTCAGAGCTCAGCACGGGCTGAAGCCTCTGCTACAACCCCACCACCACCTGTATAAGGCAGGACAACATGCCCCCGACCTTACCGACCCCCAGCTCCACCATGGGTCTCTTGCTCTCTCTCACACCTGTCCTCATTCCTCGCCATCATCCACTCTTTTTCCTTCTTCCTGTTTCTGCTCTGCCTCCCATCGTTCTTTACTTAATTTGTTTGCTGACGCTGTGAAGAGTCAGTTCAGTTCGTCCAGCGGAGGGGGGGAGGGAGAGCGATGCTTCTCTGGGAACAGAAATGGTTCACGCCAATGTTTTAAACAACCAAACAGCCACTGATGTAAACTCTGTGTCTCCTTTGAGGTGCAGAGAAATAGAAATCGGTACAAGACACATGCACAGTCTTTTAATTTGCTCTAAAGCTCTAAAGCTCTAATTAACTAATCAAGCATTTGCCTAACGACAGCTCAACAGCCCACAGAGTATCCACAGCTTATAAAAGGCAAGGAGCTCCATCATTAGTGGACTATACATTCGCAACATAGTTCAGACACTGTAGCAACAAACAGAGAGCACAGTTCAGCCAGAGACCAGAAGACACAAGGCTACGAGCTCTGTACTCCAATTACAGCGGGTCCACAGGTTAGAGAGCATGTGTTGACTGTACGAGTCATGTGGACGCTGCTTTGTCCACATGAGGTGGTGCTTGTAAAATCACCCAATGAAGGGAAGGGAAGACAAAGAGTCGGCTCTTTTGCTATATCATATTTAATGATATTGTAGCTGCAGCTAGTGAGGAAGGTGGTGTGGCATTCGTGATTATTTCCACTGATTTCCAAACAAAAAGGAGGAGCTCTGCCGCGAGCCCTCAGTCCATTAGATGATTTCACTTTAATGATCTGCTTTTCTAAGGCCGAGGCTCGGTCATCGTTTCAAGCATTTTGGGAGATTAGTTGATTTCACAGAAGGTTGAGTTTTCCTTTTTCTATGCATATGTTACATTTGTATGAGTTGGCGTCTTTGTCGTACGGAGGTGAAACCGCCTCACTGTTTCTCTCTACATCCCATCGTACTCTCTGCACCAACAGAGAACGACCATAAATGATTACATACTTACTAATATTCCAATTTACATAAATAAACCAGCATGATTAAAAACACATAACTGTTTTTTGATGATTGACAGTGTGGAGGTTTTCTCTCACCGTTTTTTTTCTTGTAATATCTTGATTTTTGAATTTTCTGAGACTTGAAGTGGTGTGTACATATAAGAAGTGTTGTATGTTTTGTTCTGTGAATCATAAAAACATGAAGATACTTTGATACATAGTAGAAGTATCTTTGAATAAATTTTTTTCTCGTAGTTTCCGGTTCGATGGGGCATTATTCTTATTATTCTTTTTATATTCTTTTGCTTTTGTACCAAACTCTCTGCTCCTTTCTGTGCCAAACTTAAGTTGCATGGACTAAATTTTTTTGAGGACGCAGCAGATCGACAGAGAAGTCATGGAGCCTACAGATTTGTTTTATCATTTCTAAAACGGCACCACTACCGCTGAAGTGACACTTGCGGTTTTTCATGTATCAGTTTTTATCATGTAAAGCCTTAGATTTCTCCCATTGGAAAATTTGTAACTGAAGAATGTGTGTGTGATCATTGCACAAGGCAATGCAGAAGCACCCTGTATCAGTGAATACAGTTTATTTGATAAATCATGGATGAGATTACAATAAAAGGATACTGGCAGCATATTGGTTATACTGTATATCCAACACTGAATGGGAGGACTGAGTCCATCTTCTCCGATTCCTGCAGTGTAATGTCTGGCTTCACTGCTGTTCTACCATTTCCAATGCTGCTGGATCTGCCTTTGAATCCTGTGTGTAGATCATTCATTTTTGCAACATGGGTACCATTCACGTTTGGTTGTTGTGCAGTTGTGATTCTTTGCTGAATGTAAATGATCACGTTGTTTTTTTTATTTTGGACTTCACATGAAGTTTTGGTGAGAATGACTTGTTTTTAAAATTGAGCTGTATTATTGATGCTGTTAATAAAGTCCATTATATAAAAGAATGCCATGGTGGAAATGGAATCATTTGATTAGTGAAGGCAACAGCTGCTTTAAAGAGGAAAATACTTCTGAACTTTCAAGCAAGATTTAAAAGGTCCCATATTGTATAAAGTGAGATTTCCATAGAGACAGCGTGTTTTCAGAAACTGAGCTCTAAAACAAGCCGTCAGGACTTCTGTAACTTTGTGATGTTACAACAAAGCAGTAACCGCTCTCAGCCGTGCCCCAAGCCCCGCCGACCTGTTCCCACCATCCAACCTTGAAGGATTTGGTTTTTCTGAGTGTTTACCTGAAATCTCAGAGCCTCCTCTCTTCTGATTGGCTTACAGACCTGTTGTTGCTAGAGCTCCAGAGAAAAGCCTGAGAGAGGAGATATTAAGCTACATTGAGATGGTTTTTGGTTCTTAAAAACACAAATATATCTTCTTATGGATATCAACACTTCAAATTAAACACCAGAAAAGTGTAAAATATGGTACCTTTAAGACTTTTCTTGCATTTTCCGGTCCAGTTAACTCTCTCACTGGGAGATCATATGGAGCGTAAACAACAAGCAGTCAAAACTAATAGGCTTTCTCCTCTGCGGGATGGAAACAGAGAGGATATATTCCCCAGTCTGAAGCTGAACCTGTGACCCGAGTATGAAGTGGTCATCACCCATTAACCAGAGTCCTCAGTAACCAGTTTGACCTCATCTAGCTTCAGGCAGAGGGTCACAGGCACTGACAAGCCCTCTGAGATGACTAGCTCTGAAAACCACAGTGCACTCTGGGAATTTCTCTGGGCCTATTGTACTTCAACCAAGCTGTTTAAACTATGGCTTTATTATTCTTAAATATCTCCCAAACAGACAGGACATGCCAACCATCTTGTTATCACTGAATTGTCTTTAATAATCAAAAGAAACTAAAAGACTCAGCCAGTCACAGACATTAGTGCACCAGCATAATCGTCATTTGGCTATAAAAACAATACCAGCACATAAAAGGTGGTCACAAAGTCTTAGATAAGGAGTTTGGATCCAGTGATGTAGCTGTGGGATGCAGATGCAAAGCTATTCAATTAAATTAAGACATTCACATTTTGCTTACCAAAGTCCTATGACTGATGAATACTCATACACAAACGTATTACTCGAGCGTGCTAAGATCATGCGGCAGGTATACAGCATTGCAGTGTTAGATACAACAATCAGGCCTTACTCTAAAGATTCATGTCTGTGTTTATGAAGTTAAATCAACAGTTAATGTGTAAAATACTCAACAGTGACATAAACCAACAGGTGACTCATCGTGGCAAACAGAAAAAGAAACCTTTACCTTGCTGAATACAAAAAGACACAAAGTACATGTATCACGCAAAAAATAAAATTTAAACATTAAATTACAAAGCTCAAAAAATAAAACAAGAATCTATTTTAAAGAAAAAAACGTAATAAAAAATTATATCTACATCTGTATATAAAAATGAAAGATTATAAGTTAGATTTTTTTCAATATGGAAACCCACGTTTGTAATTTTTTTTTTTTTTTTTCCAGCTGCAAGAGTGGCTGAGGATTGCCTATCAACAAGTCTATATTCACTGTTACATATCTAACTACATCATGTTTACAGGCCTGGGCCAAACTGCAAGAGAGCACCTTTAGCTTTATGTATTTTTTACGACTGAGATGGGCTTGATGATGACAATGATGCCTCTTCAAAAATCGGCTGCAAATATCAAGTATCTGAGAGGATTTCATTTGCTATTTGGCCCAGGCCTGTGGAAAAGTCACAGTGGGCTGTAAAACCCTACACTGTAGCAGCGAGTGGACAGCACACCCCTCACAGTTAGAGCGTGGGGAACAGAGAGCAGCAGAGAGGCCGGCTGAACGATGGAGGTTAAAAACTGCATATTATTCATCTGTAGGCATTCACATGGAATGGTTTGTGTATTCAGATCCATTCAAGTCCGTAATGTATCGACTGAGTTTTGTGGCACCACCGAGGCGCTCAACACTCCCTGGGGTTAAAGTGTTCTGTTAAACCAACCGGTTGTTTTCCACTCAGACCAAAAGTAGATGAGGTAAAGAATAAAAAGTAGATGGGGTCAAAAATAAAGAATAAAAGGTGAACAGATCATCCTTCGTCTAACTTCCCTTCCTGTGGCACTTAAGCCAGAGACCTGGGGGTGGTTGAATGCTGTGTCCAAATGCTCTGCTTCACCATCTAATGAGTGCAACCCATTCTGACAGGAATGTCAGGACCATGTTATAAATGATTCCCTGATGCTGGAATGAATGAGAAGATGATGTGACAGAAACACTGGCCGAGAAGAACGTGATGTGTGCACAGTTCAAATGAAGGAGCAGAGATTAAGGACACAGGTTAAGGCACCTCGGAACCCTGATGTATTTGAGGCACAGAATCAGACGACAGTAACTTTGACGTGACCCAGGGTGTGCTCAGCATTGATCTCCTGCTAGGACGTCTGGTGGCCAACTGCAGTGTCATTCAGCCTTGAATGTCTCCATAGTGTGTGTTTGTGTGAATGTGCTGAGCTCTCTCTCATCGTTCCCCACCTCAGTCTCATGTGCCCCGGGAAGAACAGCATCTACTGATTACAGCAACATGTGGGCCAGTCTGTCGAGTGCTTTACTTTCTGGCCTGTACATTTACAATCATACACAGTTAAAGGAATAGTTCAACATTTTGGGAAATACCCTTATTTGTTACTCTACTGTGCCAGAAGGTGATTATCTTAGCTTAGCATAAAGGCTTCCTGTAGCCTCACTGGCACCATAAGGTCACCGGGAAACCAGTGAAGACTGTCAAGACAAGCTGATTATCACCTCTAGCTTCATGTTTACTGTACAGACATGAGGATGGTCTGATCTCCTCAGCTAACTCTCTGCAACAAAGCATATTTCCCAAAATGTTCCTTTAAGACATAAAACAACATGCACAGGGGGTTAAAGCTCCACCCCAACGTTATCAGAAGTCCAACCATGAAAAAGACAGCGCAGTTTGACGTAAACCAAAAAGGTCAATATACAGACAGCAACGTTAAGGGAGACACACACGCACACACACACATATATATGCATCCAGACATACAACAACACACTGACAAACACTTACACACACACACACAGTCTGTTAGCAACAAGTGCAGCAGAGCTGCCCAGTCAACCCCACCACACCTCCACAACATCCACAGTTACAGTAAGAGAGAGGACTACAACACCCAACAGATAACACACATCTGGGAAGCTATGAAGAAGTGCAAGAAGATACTGCGGTCCATTAAGGGGGGGTTCTAAGCCCACCTTCATTTTTTCTCCTGTACATTAAGAACATTGTGATGTAGATATAAGACATTGCTGGCATTCTGCCAAAAGCAGGGTCAGGTAATAGCAGAGCAGAGTGATGTGAGGCTTCATGCATGGCTGCTGTCCTGGTGTTGTACTGACTCACACTCAGGATGAGGGGCTTCAAATCTCCAAATGAAAAGCTCATGACAACAGTTAATAGTGGTGTGGTTACAGTTAAAACCTACAAAGCAGCATTAGTATTAAAGATTTCTCTATCATTTGTAGAATCCAGGATTCTGCAGTCTGGACAAAAAAACACAGCTTTGACAAAAGCAAACCCATTCTCTCAAAGTTGGGTCCCAAAGTGGAAAAGGTGCACAAGAGAGGTTGGTGGCCATGAGAGTAGTGGCAGGAGCTGTCACTTGGGCACCAGGCCACGGGATTGTGGATAAAGAGGAGATCCTGGGCTAGAGGGGCTGAAAGGAGAGGTCGGGGTGCTCGACTTCTTGCCTGTTCTTGGTCGACTGAGTGACAGAAAGAAATGACAGAGGGTTAAACAGATTGTGGGAATGATAGCAAAGGTTATGAACTTACATATTCTGAGGTTTAATTTACATTTTCTGTGATTTCTTTGCCTAACTGCAGAATAAGCCACTTAAAAATGAATCTAACTTGTGGTCTTGGCAGCTGAAAGGGGGGGGGGGTGTCACAGATGACAGTTTTCCTTACCCAGACTTTGGTTTCTTGAGGCTGCCGCTGGCGCTGGTTGGTGGGGTTGGACCCAAACTGCTGTGAAAGCCTGAGGCGTCTACCTGGATCTCATCCTCATCCCGAAGAGCGTCCTCCAGAGCTGCCGCCACCTTTGGGGCGATAACGGGCTCCTGATACTCTTTAGTGGTCCTCGCTGGTATGTCCATGTCCAGTATCAGGATGTTTTCTGCCTGGGGTGCAGGACAGAAGCACAATCATGTGAGACAAACACATCGATCGAGGTACATCTTTGTAAAGGTATCATTTACACTAAATTCACTTAAAGCTGCAGTGTTTGATTTTGTATAAAGTGTCAACTCATTTAAGACCAAACCTTTGTGGCGTCATCAATGAAACAGGAAGAGGATGAGGAGGAAAGCAGACTCTGCGTCTGTGGTTTTATGTGCTCGACTCACTGCGATAGTTACGTGTGAATACAAGATACAATACAAAAAGGTGAAGAGAAAGTGCAGCTTACTTTGTATCTCATGTCAGGCTTCATCATCATGGCCATGCGAGCATGCTGACAGAGAGGCCTCCTGTAGCCGACTGCAGACAGAGGCCTGGTCATCATCTGATGTTCACTGAAGCAGACACACAGAGTGAGACAATGGATACAGCATCATTGGAAAAACTGCCGTGTGACATCTGTCTTATCATACAATAAAGCAAGACAGACAGACATGGTAGCACTGCACTAATTATTCTAAAAACCTGAAACTCAAGTTAGATGCCTTCTTCTGGCTTGAAAATGTAGCAGTTGCAACAAAACTGTGTCCACTCTAACAGAATAAAAAAGATTTCAATTCTGACCTGTGTAAATATCAGATTTTAGTCATATTACATCAGGAAACGTGCAGTGTTATTTACCCACAGATTAAAGCTGCATTGAGCTGTGATAATATTCCTGACTCAGGCTCCTGGCTGACACAGATCACTGATCTGCACCAGTGCAGAATACAAATATTATTATTATGTTATTGTCTGCAATTATAAATTCACCTCTGAAGACTGATGTTTTTTTACTGTGTTCTACTGTTTTGCTGTTCATTAGTTAGACAATGTCACTGTCAACACTTCTGGTTTCAAATTATGCAAAGAGTGGCTTAGTATTAGCAAACCAAATGAACGGTGCAGAACTGACAACTGTATTTATGTGGATCAGAAACTTCTGGCCAACACCTGACTGTTTATTATTATACTGGGTATCCAAATGTAATTTGCATTGTTCACCATAGTTACACCTCTATCCCCAGCATAGGACAATGAGTGCAGGTTTGATCCCCCCCCCCCCCGAGTGTCTCTAATAATGAAAAACACTACTGCTATAGCACACTTCACCTGTAAACATTCAGTTTAAACATTTTAAAATTTCATTTATTTTACAAGCTGTTCTTTTATATTTAAAAAAATACACGTGAGCTCAAGTCGGAGCACTTCTAATCCAATAAAGAAAAAAGTATTCCATGAATATTGTGTCACTTACTCCTCTATACGTGTGATGGGCTTCATTTTCCAGTACTCATCCTCCTCATCAAGGTAAGCTCTGTTGACTATTTTGTTCTTCTCCTCTAATGGAATGAAGTTCTCAATGATCAGATGCCTAAAAATCAGACAGACGAGCCATTAAACAGAGGCAGAAACAGACAGATGTGACAGAATAAATATAAGAACACAGACAGACAACCACACCAGCTTGCCCTACTGTGTATTACACTGGAAAGTCTAAAAATAAAATATGAAAATATATAATATATAAGAAAAATGTGGCTGAACAGAACTAAGGTCTGACTAGAATATAAGTGTAACAGTACAACATGACAATATTTTTCTCCTTCTTATCCAACATTTAAACATTATGTCAGCAAGTAAAGTCAGGTTTGTGAGTGTGATGCACATGGATCAAGATTTCAGATTTAACAGCATGAAATCAGATGAAGTTTGGAGATGTTACAGCATCCTGCATATTCCCTCCTCCATCAGGACAGATGATTTTACAGATGTGTCATGTTTCAGTTTTTCCTTTTTAAAAAATCTGCAAAAAAAGGTCTAAAAATCTGTTTTGGCTTTGTCTTTATGTGGTATTGAGTTCAGACTGATGAGGGAAAAACATTGTTTTAGCGTGGCGCTGCAACTACACTGGGGCCAATATTCAATAATATTGATTATCAAAATTTATCCCACCATATGCAATATTTTTCATAATATCGAGAAAAAAAAAACTTCATACTTGAGTTTGAGGTCCCTGGTGAGCTCATTCTGGGTTTGTTCCAGCTCCTGGCGCTCGTTGATGTGTGCCTCCTGGAGGTCTTGGATTTCTGCCTTCACTGCCTGCAGTTTGGCAAAGAGCTGAAGGACAGAGGAGGAGAGAAGAAACCAGGGTTACTGTGATGAAAAGGACTTTTAGAAAATTCAGCCTCGGAGTTTGGCTTAAACACCTGAATGTCTATTGGGTGTGAATAATGGAATATCCACACCCATCAAAAAAAGCCAGTAAAGTATTCTTACCTGACTTAAAATAGTACCTGACCTACTTACTTGAAAAGCCGTTTATTACCAGACACATAAATCCTCACAAGAAGTGCACATCAGACTTCCAAAATTAAACAGTAATGCCATCCTGCATATTTATGTCAACTGCATATTTATACTTATAGTGTATTTTTATGTACTCAGAATATATTCATCGATTACAGCAGCCAGGACTGCCCTGTGTGAGGGACCAGTCAAGTTTGGAGCTGCTACCTTTTTCAGCTTCTTGGTTTTGATGTCGACCTCCTGCTGCAGGGAGCTGTAGGTCTCCTTCAGCTCCAAAGTCTCCTCATCACGACTCTCCATCTGCTGCTGCATCTCTCGCTCTCTCCGTTTCTGAAAACACACACACACACACACACACACACACACACACACACACACACACACACACACACACACAGTCACTGACTGAAAGGGAGATTGTCATGTGGTACACAATTTCACAGTCAATCAAATTAGGAATAGCAGACAGCAAAATAGTCCAAACATAATGCTCTACAAGAAGATAAAGATCACTGTGTGGAGGATGTGTGATAATGGCTAATAATGAATACAATGGTTGGAAATTGCTACTTGTGAACAGATAAATTCTTAGATGGTGACCAGTAGTTTAATCTACTCATGGGGCCACTTCAGTAATTGACTGAAGACTGTCTGGGGGGTACCCGTGAAAGTAAATGTTAAAGAAGTCAATCATGGTTTATTTTTCTACTCAAGCCAAGTCCAAACTACGAGGACATTCTCAAAACTGCTGTGCTGCTCACACCACTACGTATTTTTTGTCCCAGACTGTGGTCATGTTAGGTGTGGGTACACAAACTACACAACTGATCTCAGACCAGGTGTACGGATTGCATGATCATTCCAAGACTGGATTAAGCTATTGTCAAAACACATGTTCAAGAAAAAAGCATGGGAAGTCACTGTGGGGCAGACTGCACCAGTTTTAATTAACCTTTAGTCTATAGTAAGTAAAGAGAGGGTGGGGAGATTTGTGATGAACTTAAACTTGAATTTGACATCCAGTTGAATGTAAAATCACTGCAGGCTGCAACTGCACACTTTCAATATTTTGTTTCAGCATTAAGGTCAATATTTCACTGAAACATCAACTGGTCATCCTGCTCCATACCTCTCTTTCCTCTCTCTCTGTATAATTTGTCTTTCTTGCATCTTATTATGTCCTCCATCTCATCCTCACTACATTCCCAATAACTATCCTGTAGTCACATTTTTGTTGACTTGTGACCTTCAAACAATTAGTCTAATCCAGAGGTGTCCATTTTTCAGATGTTTGGTATACCTGTTCCGCAATTTCCTGCCTCTTTTGCTCCAGCATTCTCTGTTGCTCATTGGTGTGATCCACTATGTTCTTCCCCCCGACCAGAAGCTTACTCTCCATTGCCTGGGAGCAGAAGAACAAAAAAAAAGGATGAAAATACAGAGAAGCATTTGCATCTAACTACAATACATTTCATGAGCAGACTTGACGAGACAATCCACTGGCTGCTGCTCGTGTTTAGGCAGTAGTGACAGATACATTCTGGCTGTACAGAAACAAGTCTGCCTACCTTAACTTTGGCTGCAAGCAGTTCTCCGGCCTCCCGCTCCTTCCTCAAGTCTTCCATTTTCTTCTCCTTCTCTTTTAGCAGCCGAACTTTCTCCTCAGCCACCAGACTGTGATCCTCCATGATGGCCTTCCTCTCTCTCTCCAGCTTCTCCTGCTGTTCCCGCCAGTAATCTCCTTTGTCCTCTCCATCTCCATCTTCATCATCATCCTCTGTCTCTCCTTCTTCCAGATCCTCACCATCGCTCCCTTCCCCGGCCCTCCTCCTCTGCTTCCTCTTTTTTTTCTTTCCTGAGCGCTTTTGCAACTGTGCTTTCAGCCTAGCAATCTCCTCCTGAAACTCCCTCAGCAGGGCATCCTTCGGGTCCTCATTGATACGTGGTTTATTCTTGATGTTTTTTGCCCTGTTAGAGTAGCGCAGTGTTGTCAAGGTCTCCTCCACGTTGTAGGATGCTGGGCCAATGTTGGCAACCATGACAGTGCGGGCGTTGCCTCCTAGAGAGTCCTGCAGCAGACGGGTGAGTTTTGAATCTCGGTAGGGGATGTGGCTGCTCCTGCCGTCCACCAGAGCTGATATGACATTCCCCAGAGCAGAAAGTGACAGATTGATCTTTGTGGCTTCTTTCAGCCTCTCCCCCTGAGCGCCAGTCTTGGTCTGCCTTTCGCTGCCTGCTAAATCTACCAGGTTCAGTTTGCCAACTCTGATATGGTTCTCCCCATCCACACCCAACTCACTGCACTCAACAGTAATGACAAATATGGCGTGAGATCGGGAGCTGTGTTCATTCATGTTAGTGGCACCCACTGAACGATTCTGGTTGCCCACGTTCATGACATGCTCGATCTCCCGCACACTCTTGGTGACAAATGATGAAAGGTCTTTAACATACACACCTGTGTCGGGCCTCTCCCTGAGCTCAAGGCGTCGTGACTGGTCCTTGGACAGCAAGTCTCTGATCTCCTCTTGGTAAATTTCAAGATATGATGCTCTCACCAGGTACTGCTGATTCTGGGACCGTGAAATGTGTGTGAAGATGTGCTCAAAGGAGTTAGGGATAACCCCTCTCCTCTCTGGATCATTTCTCACCCCCTCCATAGTGTATGTCTTCCCTGTACCCGTCTGCCCGTAGGCAAAGATGGTCCCATTGAAACCAAAAAGAACTGATTCCACTAAGGGTCTGAAGGTTTCATCATACAGATCTATTTGCTTGGAGTTCCAGTCGTAGACTGAATCAAAAGTGAAGACTTTGGGGAGTTCACTGGCTGAAGCTTCCCTGGGGTTCCTGACAATAATTTGACCCAGTTTTACATCAACAGAGACCACCCTTTCAAACTTGGCAGCCCGTTCTTTTTCATTCATGGGGCGACAACGAACCACCACCTTTACAGACTCGGAACTCTTGCTCTTGGACATGGTGAGGAGCAGCTGCCAGCCCACACGGCTTGGCACTTCGTATCCTCTGCCTTCCAAGTGCAGTGTCAGGAAGAGTCCACCAGTAGAAATGCCCACATCAGAACCTGCTGGAGAAGACACATTCAATAGTTACAATCAACCTGCAATTGAAACCTGGACAATACATTAAACACACTTTTACAAACAGCGCAATAACAGAAAGCTATTGATAGACTTAAGCAATGACACATCTATCCTGACGCTAACACCTTAGTTTAACGTTTCCTTGTACGTGGCTTAAAATGCCTTATCCAGTTACACACCACGACATACATTAGACCTGATGAGGTTAAATTTAGTCGGTCAAAATAAATTATCTTCACGTACTTGTCAGCGGTGAGCAGCATTTGCACACTGCTCTGACGGTTAGGTAATACACCGGTGCCACTACCCCAATTTAGCTAACTAAATTTAGCCCGTTCACCGGCAGTTATTAACTGCGAGGTTAACTAGTCAATATATCAGGAATTTCAGGTTATGGGGTGATAGCCGTGATGAGCACTTTGTCAACCAGAACATATCGGTAAACCCTGCATTATACTGTAGCTGTTCAACTGATGATTCCTCAAAGTAGCGGGTCAGCTAACCAACGTTAGCTAATACAAAACGCAGCCTGTAACGAGACCGCGAGACCGGCCTAGCAACGGCAAACACACTGGTAACCTAAACTACAAGTCTGGTAGCATTACCTGGCCAACGGTTGCAGCGAGGGCATAAATGAATTCCACAAATCGCCACGCAAAAACAAAAAGCACATTAGACTCATAAAACCAAGGCAATGCAAACACAGCTTTCAGTCACACACACAAAAATGTCGTTAAACATTTACAAGTGAGCGAACGTTAGCTAATCCATAACTCCCAGTCAGCCATTAGCCGCTGCTCATCCCGCAACGGTCCGGGGAAGGGTTGCCAGATTCTTGCACTACATCCCTCAAAAGCGCTGCATGTAAAACTTATTAACCCATATATTGTGTTTATGAGAACATATTAAGCATGTTATGGTAGTAAACTACAAAACATATTCAGTCAACTGTTTAGTGTTTTCAAGCCCACATGCATGTTTTATGAAGAATATAGTAAGATTTAAAGTATTCTGACATATCTGGCAACCAAGTCTCAACAAGCTCTTCCAGCATAGCTTAGTATATCAGCTGATTCAACTGTACTCATGGCTGAGCTTCCAGTAGGGGAAGGAAACAGGCTGAGGCTGTTGGTTCTTTGAAAACTAGTGTACATATTTTTATTGGTGAAAAACATTGTAGAAAATATCTGACCTCAACATCATCCCATTCACACAATTAGCTTGCAACACATACCCAGTTACATTTAATCAATATTCAACCAGTGCAAATCAACCCTAAAATATTTGTTCGCATTCACCAAATAAACAACACTGTTCACGCAGCATTCAGACAAGGGGTTCCACACATTTCCTCAATTTTTGGTCCTGGTAAAGTGAGAGGTGGAAAGACTTCTCTCCTTTTCCCCTCCCTATAATTAGTATGTACAGGAGGATCAGTTACTGTGCTCTCCTTGGAATGGAGGGCAGAGCGGAAAGGAAAGAGCGAGCTGCATAGAGATGGAGGGGAAGGGAAGGTGGTAGAAAAAGAGAAGAGGAAGAGAGCAAAAGAGAGACAGAGACGATCGCTGACGCTGCAATCAGTCTTTCCCAGGGTTCACTGAGGTCATCACAGGGCCTGCTAGATGTCGGGATTGCAAAACATGATTGCAGCTAAAGAATACAGCTGTAGCTAAAGGAAATGTTGGGGAAACCGTGTGTTTCACTGATGGAAAAGAAAACTGGTTTTACTGTAGTGAACAACACCAGGTAGAGGCCAAATTTAAGAAGGAACATACAAATACTGAATTTTCAGGCAGGGAACAGACATAAAACATAGTGTTTCTTGCTAGCAGCAGCATGTCATAACATTTCACAAACATTGATACGACCGCAGGCTACATCCTGTTTTAAAAGCCCTTCCTCAGTTCTCTGCCTTCATTTATCTTGCTTTACTCATTAAGAACCATCATGTAAAATATAAATATTTTCTACTTTTTACATGCGTTCTTGCTTCTTCATGACAGTCATCTAGCATTAGTGTCCAGAGGGTGACACTTTCTACTCAGAGTTCTTCTTTCTGATTTGATTTTCCAGGCTTGTCCATGCCAAAGAAGGAGGATGGAAGCCCATGCACGTCCCGCTCCCTCTTTACAAAGGCAGAAAAGGAGGAGACACAGTTGCCGATGAAGTGGTCAGCCTGCCCTAAAATGTATAGGTCCAACTGGGCTGAGTCTGGCTGGAGACTCACCACTTTCACCTGTAGAAGCCACAGTGAAACAGGGAAATAAATAAATCAAGTGAGAGTATTTCTCAGTTCTCATCTATGCTAAAGATGTTGTAAAAAGCTTAAGAAACAAAAATCTAATTTAAAGCAGGAGTTACTTATGACATATTTGAGAAAGGCTTTACACACCCACCTTGCCCTTGAAGAGCTTTTCTATATCCCTGCTGTGGGATTCTGAGTCAGTGGCAATGTAGACAGAGCGGGCAGAGGTCTTCTTCACCCACAGCTTGACAGCCCTGCGAATCTCCGCCAGATCAGGGAGGCACATGGTCATGGTGAGAGGTAGTGCTGTCTGGCGGTTGTAGCCGACACACTGAGGAGAGGCCATGAAGTGAGGCCCTGCATCGCCACTCTTCAGCATTTTGCATGCATTTTGCTGTAAAGGTGGATGAATAGAAAATATTTAGATTTGACTCATTGCAGAAGGGGGTGAGAACCAACCTAGAACTAGATTAGACTAGGTTAAATATCTGGTGAATATTGTCGACAAATCCCATCAAAGACTAAAAATAACAAAGAATCTATGAATCCTGCTGACAAGCATTTCATGTGTATCCAAAGCCTGATATTCCTCTGTGACATAAAGCTCGATTGTTTTCCAAAAACTACTAAACACATCAGTGAGTCACACTCTCTGTGAACAGATGTGTGATTGTATGTGGGTGTCTGAGTGAATGAGAAAATGAAAGATATATGTCTAAAGCCCAACGTCATACATCATGAAGCTCATCTTACCCAGTCGATGCCAATCCTCAGGTGAATGCTAACATATGGCCTGGTCAGCAAGGCGGCAATATGCTCTTCACCCTCCTTCACCATGTTGTCTGACCACACTACATAGCGCTGCAGCCCCACATGCTCCTCTATCACTGGGAACTGTGCAGGAGCCCCAGGCAGCGCCAGGACAGGATGCTCAGAGGGAGGAAACCTGTTCGAGCAGGGGAAGCAGGGAGAGAATAAGCCTGTTCACAACTTTCATTAATAATCAATGGAAAATGGAGACCTCACCAGCCAGTCATTATATTTAAAGCCACCACTGATCCTTAGGAAGATGTTTTGTATGTGTTATGTCAGCTTTCATAATCGCAAACATGTACTCACTTTTTCATCCACTGAGGGTTGTGGTAGGCACTAAAAGAAATACCACCAAACAAGACAGACTTGTCAAATTCCACCCCGACGTACTCCCAGAATGGACCAAATGGGTTCCCATCCTGAAAATGAATCAGACCCGTCTATCTATGTCAGAGCAATGAAACAGCAACATTAGCTTCATAATTATATGGTTCATAACTGATGGTCTATTGGCCACCAGAGGGCAGAATTTCACCCTAACCCTTTTCATTTGTTGATGGTGTTTGCAAATTTGCTCTCAAATTAATCTCATTCTCTGCTTTTTTTACTTTCACCTTTACTACCTGTTTCAAATCTTTCAGGAAAGAGAAATGCACAGACTGTCTGAAAGGAGCAAACAAATTTCATCAGATAATAACTAGCTGACAGTCATCAACCGAATAATCTGTTTGCCTGGACTCTCACCTTCATAGGGCAGGATTTCTTGTCTGCACTCCGCTGTGCAGCAGTCTCAAAGCAGTAGGCGTTCCTATGTCCCAAGGGCCAATATTTGGGGGCCAGCTTCTCCATGAAGTCCTCCACACTGACCACACGGTGGTAGGCAGACAAGGCCTCTAACTGGAAGAAATCCCTGTAGGGAACATGGACCTGAAACGAATAGAAAAGAATGGGATGACTTAGCACTATCCACTTCAACTTTGAAAGTATAATGCTGGTGATGCTCTAAATTTTGTTACTGTCAATAGTCCGTCTCCTAATACTTGGGGCTCTTAGCCCCAGGCCTATTTGTTCCTTCTGAATATGCAAATCATTAATAATTTGACACAAATATCTTTTCCTGTTAAAAAGGCTCAGTAATTTCCAAAAGTTACTGGGCAGTGTAGATTTTTACTACCAAACAGGAGTAAATTGTGTATTTCTTCACGACTATTTTTAACTACAGATCTACAGTGTGTGTGTTCATCATGACGCACACTTTTCCAGTGTAAAGGTGTGCTTCATCATTGTGTTTTTATCAGTTTTTGGACAATGGAGCTCTATGGTGCAAAGGCTTTGAATACATAGACAATACTTGTTCACTGATTGTTGACAATAAGAAAAATACAGAATTTCTACAGATTTATCCATTAATAACAATATACAAAGGTTAACTATAAGTTTAAACACACAAATTTAAAATCCTTGACCCAGTCCTGTGACTGCACCCATCCATTCATTTTTCCCAACAGACATTATGACCTATCATAACAGGACAACCTGTTAAAAAACTAATAATATTTGCTGCACCTGAACATTATCAATGGCTGCACTCAGTTTAGGTTCAGCAATTCTGGGGCATTGGTACTGTGCATGCAGGGTCACTATTGTAGCTCACTGACATTATTATTTCCTCCTGTACATTTCCTGTTACGGCTGGTCAAAATGTCGTCTGTGAATAAGGTAAACGATTTGATTATCAGAACCAGTATTTACATGCTACGGGAAGTTATTCCCGACAGCTGCCATTACTTTGTATGAACAACAATGTCCAAAGTGTCCTCTGGTCACCTGGACTTTTAATTACATTAATTCATGACATTTGTTATATTACAATATCTCCAATTCTATTTGGTTTTCTTTTGAACTTTTCAGAACTGCAAGATAAGCATAGTGTAAAATGTTCATAGATATACATACATTCAATATACAGTCAATTCTGTTTAATGTCAAAGAACAATCCTGCACCTTACTGGAAAGCACTTAGTGATGTTTACTTGAAATGCACTCATGTACAGCACATGTTCAGTACTACCTTTAGTCTCTAGTCTCAGTTTTTGTATTATTCCATTTCATATTAGATTTTTTTTTAATTGTTTTTTTATGTATCTATTTTATTGAATGTTTCTTACCTGCCTATTTTGTTTTTGTGATTTAGTATGCGACTTGTCTGGTTTAACTTACCTTTGGTATTGAAAAAGTTCTCACTCAATCTATCTATCTACATAATAAATAATCACACTTGTGTGACAGTTCCGTGACTGTACTTACATTGGTGTAAGGGGGTGTGTGGTGGCGGTACACTATCCAGGGAGGAACTGCCAGGGTTCGGTTCAACATCTTTGAAAAGGCCAGAGAGCCCAGGAAGTGGTCTGCCTGGTTCCCAAAGCGACCTGAACGACAGCAGCGGTCACGTTAGTTTAACGGTCATTTTCAACTGTTATCATTAAAGTCCTCACGACAAGAAGATGGAAACTTGAGCGACTGGAGGGAAGTGTATGTTACCTCAGTATATCATGCACCACATTTAATGGGTTCTTTGCAATCACAGTATGGTAACGGGTGTATTTTTCCACTTACTAAAGTTTGTACTAAGCTCAGCTAAGTTAGCTGCTAACTAGCTACTATTGCGTCTCTTCTGGCTGCAAGTGTTCAAATGTTCCCGCAGTTGCTTTTTAATTCACCTAAACAGTCCGTCGAGCTGATGACTGGCCCCCAGCAGAGTCAAACACAGGTATGGGTTCATGTTTAGGCCATATGTACTTCTTTAGATTTAAAACGTCACTTTAAATTTATGAATGAGTGAAGTTTTGGACTCGCTAGCTCTGCTAGAAATCTACGTATGAGCTACAGGAAGTGAATTACCCATGCACGGGCAGTACAACACGTAGCCGTTCTCATCCCACTTCAGTTCTTCGGCAAATGTCCGACAAGCTTGGAGCAGCAGTGATAAAAGTAAACATGTCAGTGTGAAAGCATGAACTGCTTGTTGCTCAACCGCCATTGTGCTTCATTTCATATCCCAGCATGCACCGGCTTTTCGTTTGCTTATTCTTCTTCCTTAGGTTTATTGAAGAATTCAAAGAGCTGCGTCTACATCCACCTACTGTACCGGAGTGGTAATGTGTGGTATGTGTGTTAAAAATTTGATATTTTAATTGTATCCTATAACCCCGAGGGATAAATAGTGCCTCAGTATTACAGTATTTGTCCTTCAGTAAAGAAACAATGCATAGTCTAAGTACAGGAGAATTATGGAATCATTTGCTGGAGACATGTCCAGACTTTTCAAGTTGTTTTAGATCTGTTTGGCTATAAATGGAAAATAAGTGACTTTAAAGACCCTGAAAGCTTGTTTTCAAGTAATGCATTAGATAACAGTGATTAATTAAGCAGCAATGGAAGTTAACATGAAGCAAACAAAGTTATGAAAAGTTATGAGAAGTTGTGAGACTCTGAGATGTTCTGCTGTAGGCGTGGTTTAAGATATTTGACTGACAGTGCTGTGTTATTTCTACATTTGTGTGTGTGTGTGTGTGTGTGTGTGTGTGAGTGAGTGAGTGTGTGTGTTTGTGTGTGTGTGTGTGTGGGGGGGGTGTTGTATGTAAGCATAAGTGTAACATATGTGGGTGTTGATGTATGTGGGTGTGTGTGAGTATTGTATCTGTGTTAGGGTATTTGTTTGGGGGAATTAGACTGGCTTTTTTGGCTATGACATTTCAATTTCATCTTGTGTCTTGACTGGTGGTCAGGGAGCAGTTTGTATATATTATTTGCCTAAAAACAAAGTTGACAACCTGTTTTTCTAATGGCGTGATATTAACCTTCTATGGGTGCAACACCAGAACTTTCACTTATTGCTTGACAAATATAAGAAGCTGGCTGGAATCAGTGGAAACAGGCTAGCATAAGGAGTCAAAAAACAAAGGAATAAAACCCCTCATAACACTTATCAAAGTTTGATTAAAATTTTGCTATATTCTGATTGGTGTGCTGAAATCACTATTTTCTTACTGAGTCCCACCCACTTTAAACAAGTAAAAAATACAAATACAGAAATCAATTTAGGGATACCAAGCAAACATTGCTGCTGCATCCTGAACCTGCTAGAATAAAACTATGTAGGAAATAAAAACAATAAGATGACTAGAAAGACACTACTGATTACAACAGACAATCTTATACAATGGCAACTGTATGATGTGATGTGTGTGATTTTTTTTTATCAGGGTGGATAAAGTGTGAATAGTTTTATTCCAAACTGAGACATGAACCGTTGAAAACTCTTGCAGAATGAGGATGTGAGAACCCATGTCAGTTTTTTTCCCCCTTTACATAAGGTGTTAATTTATTTTCTGCAACCAGACAGAAGAAAAACAGCACTTTACCTTTCCCGTTATTAGCGTTCCTTACAACTGAGACATCTGAAAGCGTTTAATTAAAGCATTGAAAGCCCTGTGTCTACATTAATAATCATTCAGTGGACTTGACAGCTCAAAGTGTAGAAAAAAATGTGCCAGTGCCACACGAACACAGTTGAAACTAATGTTACAGGAACAACATTCACTTGAAATGTTGAACTAACATGCGCTCTTGAAAGGTCCCATATTGTGGAACGTGAGATGTCCATGACTTTTTGATTCTAAAGCAGGACTAGGTACTATATAAATACTGTGAAAGTCAAAGTATTAAAGTGTGTAATCCATGGATATAATGCACACAGCCCGTATTCAAAACTGAGCCTTAAAACAAGCTGTCAGGACTTTAGTAACTTTTTGATGTCACAACAGTCAGAAACCTCAGTTATGCCCCAGGATGGCCCACCTGGACCCACCATCCAACCTTGTTGGATTTGATTTCTATAAGTGTCTACCTGAAAAGAAATCACTGACCTGTTGTTACTAGAGCTCCAGGAAGAAGATATAAAACTACATCGAGATGTTTTTTGCTACTAAATACCACAAATGTATCTTCTTATGGATCAACACTGCAAATAAAACACGAGAAAAGTGTAAAATATGGGACCTTTAAAGATGAATAATGATGGCCGCCATCACATGTTGCCAACATATTTAAAGTTTGAAAGTAAAACACTAGTAGTGATGCAGCAAAATATCTTTTGCTTATTCTCTTGTGATCATTCCTGCAGACTGACAAACAAAGCGGTCACACAAAGTTCACTTTGCAAAGAGAAAAAAATAAATGGATCAGACCAACCCTCTTTGCCTCGGATTCCCTGGTGGAAATCAGATGGAGCCAATCAGTGCTACATCCAATGATAAAGACTCGCAGTGTTTCCTAGAGCTCTGTCATTATAGTTTCTTCATGAGATGTTCACATGTGCGCTCAACATGCCCAAAGCTAATGTGCTGGGTTGGCATGGCAACATATGGCCTGGGTGCGGTCTCAAACCTTTGTTACTTTCGTTGAAATGTGCGGACTCTCTGCCAGCCTGCCTTGTTTGACTGAATCCGCTGATAATTGCTTAAATATGTCACATTAAAGAGTTCATTATCTGCTGTTGAAAGGCTGCAGTGACACAGCTGACCTGCATGTATGATATGATCTGCATGCAAGGGACAACTGCATGTGTGCAAATCAACGGCGATAATAGATTATTATGATCTAACAAATAGCACATGTGGCCAAAACACCATAAAAGACATTTCATTCCTCTGTATTCATACCAACATCCATGTCCTTATTTGCGAGTTCTTTGCGCAATGAAGAGTTTTGAGAAGTTTTTTACTCGTGCCTTTGCTTTGAAAGATACTTAATCCCTCCACATCCTCCAGCTCAGCCAACCCAGTCCAACGTATTCTCTCTTTGTGTTCAATCACTCTCGTTTTTCTTTTCTCTGATGCTCGACAGCTGGCTGTTCTTTCCCTCTTTTCCTGTGTCGTTCTCTGTGTCTGCTCCTCCCCCATCCCTTGAACACACACTGTTTTTCATTGTTAGAGATGACAGCAATGATAACAATGCAAAGAACCACAACTCACAGCCACAGTATGAGACAGCGACACACACACACACACACACACAGAGAGAGAGCGAGAGAGACTTCCCTCAGGTGAACAAATGACTTCCATCACAACAAAAACACACCTTTACACTTACTTTAATTAAATATTTTCACATTTTTATTACATATCTATTGAGTCTGACCTGGTAATGATTGTAAATGATAGATAAATCAATAGATGGTACAGTTGTTAACATATAAAGTGAGGTTGTACATCTTGTTTTTTTATGTATCTCTGACTCACTGTCCTGTGTTCTAGCAATTTCATTTCCCTTTTTGAATCTATAAGTTCCTCAGACACATAACGCTTCACTTTGCATTTCATTAGAACATGTAAAGATGTACAGATGCATGTTTCCTCCTTTGTCCCTCTCTGTCTTAACTCTCTGCCTCTCTCACTCACTGCTAATGCAGAAAAACAGGCCTACAGCTCTCTGCAGTGGCCTTTCAGAAGAGGGAAATGAGGTAGTCAACCTCAAACAACCCGCCTCCTGTTGACCTTTCTGTGTTGTTACTGACAACCTGGCTTTCAGTTCAGCTGGAGGCTGTGACTAGCATGTGTGGTGTAATTTCCCCAATTTCAGCAGGCAGAGACCACATATATTTGTAGCTTTGTTCTAGGTTTACTTACTACTTTTTTCTAGGTTTTTTCTAGGGCAGTAAAGAAAAAAATTCCTGAAAATAATAAAGAATGAATCTAATGTAAAACTCACCAAAAAAGTGAATGATTTGGGAGGTAAATATTTAGAAAAAAAACACCCAAAACTAACTAAACTCTGTTGAGAAAAATGCTAATTTTTACTTTTAGTTTTCCCTGTTCAGCAGCAGTGTGATGTGGATATAAACTGAATCAAACATAAAGGGACAAAAAAGTGACAAAACTCACTTTAGTTGTGAAGAGTTATTTATTTACATTTGTAGTTTTTCAGAAAGCTGGCCAAATAAAACTCTGTTAACAAAATACCTGTTTTTGGTTTTAGTTAGCTATTCCTCTTGGAAAGGTTGAGGTGACCTGGATAAACAATAATCTGATATTAGAGTGAAAACAATCATTTTGGCTCTGAAGATTTTGCCCTTTTGGCTCTAGAGATGTTTAAGAAAAAAACTAACGGAGCTCTGTTGCCATAATACCTTTTACTTTTATTTTTCCCTGAGGTTTGTGATTGTGATGAATAAAAAACAAATCTAAAACAAAAGTAACAAAATTCGTTTTGGTTCTAAAGATTTATTTAGATTTAAATGTGCTAAGACAAATAACAACTAACAAATCTGTCCATGTGTTCACTAAATCCCTGTTTTTAGTTTTACTTTTCCTCACAGTTAGGATCCCCCTGTGACAGTGGTGTGTTTTAGTGATGTAGATAAAAATTAAATCTATCATTAAAAAGTTTTTTTAAAAAAGTAACAAAATTCATTTGGGCTGACAAAATGCTTGTTTTTAGTTTCACTTTTCTTTTCAGCACAGATCCCTGTGTGGCAGCACAGTTCCTTCCTGACATGGATATTGAACCATAAAACGAACAAAAACGTAATAAAACTAGTTTTGACTGTGAAGTTTTATTTACATTTAGAAGTGTAAAACTAAGCCAAAACTCTTTTGTCAAAATGCTTGTTTTTATTTTTTAAATATCTTCTCAGCTAACACAAACTAACACAAAACTTTTCACCCTTAAATATTTGTTTAGATTTAAATGTGTTAAGAAAAATTACAAAAACTAGAAAAACTGATAAAATGCCTATTTTTATTAATAGTTTTCCTGTCAGCTAGGATCCCTCTGTTCAAGACATGCTTTCATGATGCATACTGAATATAACATAAAAGTAAGAAAGAATTAAAAAAATAATTTGGGCCATTACATTTTATTTAAATGTGGAAGTGTAGAGGAAAAAAACTATCCAAAACTGACCAAATACTGTTGACAAAATACCTGTTTTAATTTTTTTGTGCCCCCTACTTGTCAACAGTGCTCCTTTGTGATGTGGATAAAAACTACATTTAAATATAACGTAAAAATAACCTGTGAGGACACAGTTAGATTGTGAGGTGTTGTGAAATCCAGAAAAAACATTACAAAACTTTTAGTTTTAGTTTTAGTTTTCCGTCTCCAATTTGATCAACCTGTAGCAGGACTGCTCTTTACTGAACGACTGAATGAAAGTAACAAAACATTTAAAGATTTAATTACATTTAGTGTCAGTGAAACTATAAAACTGCCCAAAGCTAACAAAGCTCTGTTGAAAAAATGCTTATTTTTAGTTTGACTTTACCTCTCAGCTAAGATCTGCTTTTGTTAGTGGATATAAACTGGTATAAACTGTTTCTATAACATGAAAGTGACAAACAGGGAACATATTCATTTTGGTTGTGAAGATTTGGAAACAAACAAAACTTTGCTGACAAAACATCCATTTTTATTTGTACGCTCAGGATCCACCTTTGGCCTCTATTGATGTAGATAAAAACTGAATATGAACATGAACCAAACTAAAAAAATAACTAAATTTTGTTTCTAAAGATTTTTGCAGATGAACAGTTATGAAGAAAATTAGCCAAAACACTGCTGACAAAACACCTATTTTTATTTGTCCACACAGGATCCACCTCTGGCCTTAGTGATGTAGATAAAACTGAATATGAAAATGGACTTAATAAAAAAATAACTATTTTTTGTTACTAAAGATTAATTCAGATTTAAATTTGTTAAGAAAATTAGGCAAAAACCCTGTTGACAAAATGCTTGTCATTATTTTTAGTTCTCCCTTTGGTAGCCTTGGTGACGTGGACGTGGAGCTGGACAGGATACTCCACCCATCCACCTTATCAACCTGCTGCAGACCACTGGTGTGGGCTGCCTGCGACCTGATACCCCACCTCATTGCAGGGGAGTCGGACCCAGCTCAGATAGACTTCCCCACATTTGCTGCGCCTGTGCTATACCCTGAAGTTATCACACAGCAGCTGCTCGGTGGTTACGTAACACACAGGATGTGATCATCGTGCTATCTTCGAGTGCAGCGCCATCATCTTAACAGGTACCAGGGTGTTGTGTAACATTTGTGTTTTGAGCATTAATCATGTGGCTCTTTAGGTTGTGGGAAAGTGTGTTACAGGGCGTTTACGGTTGAATTACACCCAAATTTCACAAAAAGATTCTTCTGACTTTTCAGCCCGTGACCCAAACAGAATAAATTTAGTCTCACCCAGGCTCATTAAAACACACCATAGGGTAACAACCTATTTTTACACAACTATAATTAAGGAAAAGCCGACCCAAACAAAACTGAGCGAGAAAATAATGTATGTCCACAACACGCCTCGGTCCAATGTCTGCACAAACTGGAAGGGATGGTGGTGTCTCTCTCTTTGTGTCCCAGTGGTTTTCTCCCTCCCCTCCTCTCCATCCTTTCTAAGCTGTTTATCGCCCATCTCCACTAATGTAAACCGCCCATCTGTTTTAAACAAAACACATAAAAAGACTACACACATTTCCCACCACGCCAGAGCCTGAAAGAAAGGATTGCTGGGTATTCTGGTGGCAAGGAAATACACTCCAGATGTGAGCAAATTGTCCCCCTTACTAATTGCCATTGTGTTCACTGATGCTGATTTTGGATCTCTTAGGTCCGTGTGGATGGGGCTGTGTGTGCTTGCCAGAATTGCGCATGTGTGTGTGTGTGTGTGTGTGTGTGTATTTATGTGGAGGCTTGGGTGTGTGTGATTATGAAGCTGATGGTGTTAAAAGAAGAGCTATGGACTGAAGGGCGTTAAAGGAAAAGAGAGGTAAATTGGGATGACACCAGAGGAATAAGTTGGAGATCTGACTACTGTTAAATCCAGCAGGCATAAACACACACAGATGTTTCTGCTCAATGCCCTGATGAAGGCTTTATTTAAGGGAGCCCATCGCTTTCTTCTGTTCTGTCATCATAACTTCTGAAAGCCCGGCTTCCTCGTCCCTTACAGTGCATCTAATCAGGACTGATTAGGTGTGTGGTAGCCAGAGACCGGCAGGGGAGTGGCGGCTCGCGAGGCGGTTTTTCTTGCACGTGAGAGACGGTCTGGAGAGGATGAGAGAGACAGGCAGAGTCAGTCAGTGCCACGGCACTACGTGGCGTTTCATAAGACAGTTAAAAATCACTCCACAGCTCGAAATAACAGACCACCATGCAACTGCAATCAACCTGACTGTGGTCGCACCAACCACACTGTGATCTAAATAAACAAACAGTGGCATAATGAAGGAAGTCTCCTTCTTCATGCTGGGAAATGGCTTCACCTCATCCATCTTCAGCATCCCCTGTTTCCCTGTCATCTGTTCTTGTCCAGCTCTGTTTGTTTTGCAGCATCTTCACATGAGAAGCTGCAGCAGAGAAATGACCACAACAGCTGCATCAGACTGCGACTGGTCTAAAGAGTGAGGATCTCCCTGTAAAACTTTATTTCTAATTTCAAGTGTAGCATTAAAACAATCCTGATAACTGCGCATCATTTGTATGACATTAATATAACTCGATCACACTGTAATAATCCAGGCTACAGACAAAACCTTCAATGTAAACAGACTGAACAGAGGAGATGCTGTTCTATTCTCACAGTAATTTTATTTATTAAACTAATATAAAATGTCATATTCAGCTCCTATGTAATGCTACCTTCTCTACACATGTCCAGTTTACTGTGAAATAAGTACATCAGACAAATGACAACTATTGACATTGACTAAATTTCTTAATTTATAAGACTAAATAACCAGAAGTCTTTCATCAGATGTTAAAATTGTTCATTTGCTGCATGAGTTTAAATATATTTAGTTTTCATAGATTCTTGAATTAAAAAGAGACAGAATTTACAATTACTGTATAATTATGCATAATTAGATTAACCCTAATTCTAAAGCCAAACAATTAATGAAATAATTGCATCAATTTGATCAAGTCTGTTCATGTAATTTATAAAGTCTCATATCTGAATGTAAATGATTTAAATGTGGGATGATGTACTGTATTATTTTAACATTTTAGCCTCATAATTTAATCTAAACTTTCTCAGTTTTAATATTTCATTCTTAGTAGTTCTTTAATTGTTTTATCAATGAATGAATAAGTAATGATACATAGCCTTAAGAATGTGCCTTTAAGTCTCACTACACATTTCCAAATCTAGAATTTGTCATTTAGGCATCACTTCTTTATATCAATGACATTTTAAAAAACTGAAAACTATATATATATATTTGTAGGCAACTAATTCATGTTGTGACGGGAAAAACCTGCTTATAGACTATTTTTTTCAGTTAAAGGTTCAATTATAATATTATTTTAGACTCCGGCAGCTTTCAAAAATAAATGTTTGCGTCAAGACAAAAACGTATTAAACGACAGTCCTATCATGGACCTGCTGTGATTTCATGCAGCTTAAATGCCTGTAAAGCTCCAGCACTCGACTAAAGAAATCAAATTTGTTTTGGATGCTGTTTTTCTTCCGGCATGTAAACAGGATGAAAACTGCCGCTGTCCTCACAAAAACAAACGTCCGACCACTGGACGATCAGAATAATATACCTGAAGATTAAAGGTCCAGCATGATGACTGTCCTCACACTTTCATCTGTGTTCGCAGCTCCTCTGAAGGAAACCTCGCGACATCACGCTCACAAACTGTTGTTACCACAGTGCAGCAACAGGTAAGCCTGTTGTGGTCGGGAGGCAGCCCCCCCCCCCCCCCCCCCCCCC
>NW_019525054.1:555518-570999 GCF_002814215.2 Seriola lalandi dorsalis
CCGGGGGGCAGCCCCCCCCCCCCCCCCGCTGAACAACAGGCATTTTCTACCCCGCTCCTCTGTATTGAACACGCCAAAAGGCTTTTGGTGCATTCATGTTCGGTCGGAAATGTGGCCACTATTAGAGCGCGATTGATTACTAAACACAAACTATGAATAAATAGGCCTATAACTGAAGTACTCGGGTTTGTTTTTATTTATTAGTGAACAGACAGCAGCTAAAGCAGGACTTTTGTAACGTTTTTTAAAGAATTGAACAAAACATCAAGTACTGACACTCACTGACAACAGAGAGTAGCTTATACCATCATGATATAATCATGTAGCCTAATTAATTTTAAATTTTAAACAGGCATAAAAATATGTTTCTTTTGTTGATGTTCATTAAAGTGTCATCTCCAACATGTGAGGGCTTAATACACGGACAAAAGTTTTTTTCTATATATATAAAATATGAGCAGGCGGGCTGCACTTGAAGGCAGCATTATTGAAGACTCTTGCTCCCCCACCCCCCATACTCACTCTCTGCACAAACACATTCACCCTGCGGGCTTGGTGGGGCTGTTGGAAGCCTGTGGAGGGGCTGGGAAGAGGTGCTGGGGGGTGGGGGGTGGTTAGGGTGATGAGGAAACGAGTTGATGTGCCCTGGAAGTAATTCTTTCACCCCCCACGAAAAAAAAAAAAACACAAGGTGGGAGAAAAGGGACCAACACCACCACCACCACCTTTAACACGTGGGGACCGGGGCGACCGTCCACATTCCTGCGGATGAACTGAAAGTCCAGCTCGTTTTCCTCCTCTGTGTTGACACTTGTTGACGCTTTAACATAAATAAATAATATACAATTGCAGAATGCATGATTCAAGTAGGCTACATGTTTTATGTTGTGTGATTCATTTTTAGATAGCCTATAAAAAAAAGTTCATTTTGTTCCCATAAAAAAACATTTTATGGTTAATAGAATATATGAATATAAGAAAAACTTAATATTTAATTTTAGTGATAAGACATATTGGCTATATTTTGTTGATGTGAAGGTCTTTAAAAGTGTAAAACTGAGGTGATTCATTACAATGCAATGAGTGCACTTTTCTTTTGCACAGTTTCATTTAAAATGGACTTAGAAGCTATAAAACAGATGAAATAATTCTTACATCTAATAAGGAGAAAATAATTTCTTGATATCGCCGGTATGGACTGAAATGAAAATATTTTCTCTCTTTTCCTATTCACTTTTAAAGGATGACAAACCAAACAAAAAAGGATGATCCCATTCTATCACTTTTGCGATTTTAAAATATTTTTTCTTATATTTAATAACTGCAATAAACCTCAAAAGTCATAAGAAACAGTAAAATATTTTCAATCAGCAGGCTACTTAATGCTGTATTGAAATGTAGCTATAGGCAACTATGAAATACATTCAAATATCGGATGTTAATATGTCATATGTCAAACTTTGGCTCCGTTACAGGCAAGATAATAAGAGTTATTTTTAAAAAAAATAGCCGCTAAATGTTTATTGATAATCTGAATAAACAGAATATCTATGCGGGACTGCAGGTGTAATAACTGAATCAACTGCTTGTGACTGGGAGGACTGGTTGCAGGCTGCTGAAAAACCAGTAAGCTGTCCCTGCTTGAAAAAAAAAAAAAAAAAAAAAAAAAGTTTGTGAAAGTGGCCTGACGTCACACTCCCACAATGCTTACCGCCCCATAACTCCGCTGCAGCCTGAGGAGAGCCAGACACACTCTCAGGCCCCGAATATAGAAAAATTATTGAGAAAAAATCGGAAAAAATCATAAAAGAACAGATCGAGCGGAGAAAGGAGCGGGGAGCGGTGGCGTGGGCTCTCCCACTGCGGGTTTCTGGTCCGGTCCGGGATGGAAGGTTACCGGGGCTCCATGTGAAATTGACTAATGCGGTGCTGGAAACTTTTAGGTGGGTTAACTGCTCGTTTTTTTTCTGCAAGACCTCATAATGTGGCTGCACGTCCTGATGTGTGCATGTGTGTCTTTTCAACAACTTTACCAACTTTATACCAACTCTCGGCTCGCGCTCACTGACACATCGATGTGCGTGACACTTGAATTGTTGTGAATGTGTTGTTACCATCGCGCAATCGGACTTTGCGTAATTTTGCTTATTTTTTGCGGCAGCGTGGAGGGACCTGGGTATTTAATTTTTAATTACGCGATCGCCTCCTCGGCTCCTCGAGGCTTTTTTTGCTCGATAAATATGTTGCAAACGCGGATGAGTGAAGCTGTGAAACACGGCGCACTCCGTCCAGCGGCCCGTCGCTGTTGACGTTTGATGTTCTTTGCAAGTTTTCGGCGATCTGGTGAGTTTTAAGCAATTTCCGAAATATTTATCAAGTGTGGCATGAAGCTGCAGAGAAGAGGGAGACAGAGGGAACGTCCCACGGTGTGTGTTTGTTTGCGGGAGGAGAAAACTCTGGTGAAAGTTGCTGTAATGTGGAGGCTGTTTTCTGTTTGTGCATCACACGGTTTCATTATTTAAATGAGTTTTGTTGCTGATATTCAGTCGTACTCTACGACCGTGAAGCCGTCGCTGCTGACTGCATGTGTGTTTGGCCTCCTCACTGGGTTATCTACAAGGCTTATGTCATGTTTGTCGCTGATCGGATGTTGTGTGTCTCCATGAGAGAGAGAGAGAGAGAGAGAGTGTGCTTTTCCTTGGAAGCGGGTAAATAACAACCAAGACCCCCACCAAAAGGAGGGGGGTAGGGGTCACAATGTGGGGGTTCAGTTTATGCACTTGTTATTGATAGCTGACTTGGCTGAAGGCTTCCACTCTTCACACATTTGTTCTCAATCAGGTTTGTTGAAAGAAGCAAAAACAACTGTTGAACTAACAAATATTCTGCAGCAGAGAAACACTGCTCCAATAGGGACTGATCATGAGTTCACACTGAGATGTTTTTCTGGGCTTTCACCAGCTATAATGGTCATTATTGTCACTGCAGTGACATTGTATAATTTATTACAGGATTACTGCAGTTTGTTTTGCTGTTGAACAGGGAGGCTGCGCTCACAACAGCACCTTGTGATATTTAAATGTTTCATATGTAAGCTGTAAGCTACAGGCAGACATCCTGTGGTAAACAGGAGTTACACATGTACGAAGCTCTCCACAGAGAATTAACAAAGGCTGCAGCAAACTATTATTTTCTCTGTCATTGAATCTGACAGTTCTTATATTAAAAGAACTGACAAAAAGAGCAGAAACTGTTTCAGTTTCCTTAAGCCAAATTTGCTAATTGAACATAACTTGTTTTGTCCAATCAATAATCCACAAACGCCAACATTATTGATTAAGTATCATATATTAGAGAAAAACACCAAAACTGACAGGCTGGGATTGTTTGGTATTTTTGCTTGAAAATGACTTTTAAAAAAGTTTTCAAACTACAGCAGCTGCTGATTAATTTCTTTGTCGATCACCTTATTGAGGTTATATCTAGATTCTACCTGTGAGGGTCTGATGGCCTATTAGGTTTCACAGGGTACAAATATCCTTCTGTAATAGCACAGGGAACATTAGCATGGCTCTTTATTTCACTGACAGCAATTTTATGAGACAATTATATGAGATATTATGTAGGATCTACTAGATGATTTGTGTAGAAAAGAAATTGGTGATGTTTTGTTAAATAAAATTAAAAAAGAGGTAAATTATCAAGGCAGCAGTAATTACATGGCTGCAACACTAATGACATACATGATTATATATGTGTGTGTATATGTATATATATATGTATATATATATATATATATATATATATATATATATATATATATATGTATGTATATATATGTATATAGGTCTATAAACCTTAAACATTCCCCAGTACCTGAAAAAGATCAGTGTATAAGTTGCAGATCTGGTCTGGTGAAGAGCGAGTTTAGGTGGTTTTCCCCCACCACGCATTTTCTGCTGCAGCATTTTTGAGACAAACGTGCTTCATCCAGGCCTCCAGCTACATAATAAGGAAATGGAAGTGAGTTTGTCACGAGACAATGGCTTTGTTGCTTCCAGTTGAAGTGCAAGTCGAGACCCATGTGTTGATGTTTTCCACCCTCTCACTATAACAGCGCTGTTAGTGATGGAGCTGCTGCTTTAGGCTTTAGAAGATTTGTTTCCCTCCAGAGATTTCTCCAGTTGTTATTCTAGTGCACCTGCTTTTAGGTGCAGTGACAGATGTGACATAGCTTGTTTTTCATGGACATTAAACGTTTTTAAAGATCAGAGGTGAATTTGTGGATAGTCAGAAAAAAATTGAACAGTGCAGTAATTAGCATGCAAACTTGGATTTCTGCTATTTTTTTCTTTATCTGTTAGTGATTATGCTCATTAAAATCAGGAGTCACTACCTCTTCTACATCTTTTTCTCTCGGTCATAAACTCCTGATGATTCGTGTTATTCTGGTGCCCAAGCATTCTTAGCTGCTCTGCTCTCCAAAATATTTTGCACCAGGGTCCTTGAGCCAGCTTCTTCTCATTAACTTCCATGCATTGCCTTACATTACTTCCATGCCCCTGTGGTTGGAGGCAGCACGTTTCATGTTTGCCTTTGTGATTGAGTGAATGTGTCTGCCTGTGAGAGCTCGCACACATGCCTGTTTTTGAGACGGTAGATGTGTGCATGCGTATGTGTGTGTGCGGGTGTGCAAGCTTGTGTGTTTGCTACAGAGAGAGAGAGAGAGAGAGAGAGAGAGAGAGAGAGCTGTTTTTGAGTTGGAGGGAGGTCTTCTCCTCTGAAAATCCCCCACAATTCCTTGCACCTCTGTGGGCAGCGGCAGCGGTGGTAGTGGCAGCAGAGACGGTGGCGGCGGCAGCAACAGCAGGCTGATTTCCATGAGAAAAGAGCATCAGTTGGGTTAATGGGAGGGACAGCCCCTCTGAGGGGACAAATGGTAGTTAATAACCAGGGAAGAATCGGAAAAGCTCTGATCCCTTTCTTTGTACTTCTTCACCTTCTAGAGGCAGGGATGGAGTGGGGTGGGTGGGGGTGCAGAGGAGATGGGTGAGGGAACAAGGGACACTGGGTTCATGCTAGAATGGATGTTGTTCACTAAAGGGCTGCAAGAAGATTGTACTATTTGTTATTTTCTCAAGACGGCGAGAGGAAAAAAAACGGGCAAGTCGAGAGCCTGAGAACCTGAACGGAAAACGGGGCGATGCAGAAGTCGTGTACTCATACGTGCGTGTGCATATGCAAGGGTTGTAGTTTGTGTATTTGAACTCTTTGTGTACTCACATCTACACTGCAGTGTTTACATGCATGTGTGTCCAGTGTCATGGGACAAGAGCAAAGGGGAAAGATTTATTTATTTGTGATATGTGAGGTTTCACACACACACTGGCTGCCGGTCATTCAGGTCACTGAGAGGAGAATGGATGGAGAGGCGGAGGAGAGAGAGATGCAGGAGATACTGTAGAGGAGTATGAGAGTGTGAGTCAGTACAGCGACAGACTGGAAGAAAGTTAGAGTCAGAAAGAGAGAGAGAGGAGGGCATTTCATATGTAAAGGTTCAGTATCTCACATGAATTATTAAGATGCAAAAATTAACATTACCTAAGAAGTGAATTGTCTTTGAATGCTCAGTCAGATTCATTGTCTTATTTATTTATCCTTTAATCAGATATTTACTGATGTTAATCTGAATTTGCAGTTTTAGAGTCTATTGTATTTATTCAAAGTTTTTATACAGCTGCTTGTTTAATATTTGAGAAATTGTGATTATTTCATTGAATGAAAAAGAGGAATATCAACAAAATGTCAAAGGAAAGTATGAAAAAGTATTGTTTTGGCCCTTTGATAGGAATATCTCTTCCAACATAGTCTGGTGGGTGTTTCCTTAGTTTTTGTGGGTGTTTCTCGTTCTTGCAGCTTTTAATTTAAGCTGCTTGCAACAGTTTAAAATGTAATAAAAAATGAATTGGCGATTTGTATTTTATTTAGTGGCAGTTTTCTCTTTTTTACACTATGCAGCCAAAAACTGTTGGATTTTGTCCACACACTCTGTGACAGTGAGGCTGTAATTTCTGAAAAACAAGTCAGTTCAGTACACACATGGTCTGGTATGAACAGCAGCCGATGGCTCATGTTTGTGAACGTCAGCAAACTTTATATTGATATTGTCACGTAACTGACATTACTGAGTCTGTTTGCTGACTGTCCTCGTGCTGCTGTTACACGTTGCTTAGCATTAAGCCCTAGCCAAATAAGGACAACCTATAAGTTGAAGTTAACCAGGAGCAACATTAGCAAACTTTAAATTACCTGGATCTTTCTGTGTGATCGGTCTTTCATAATTCCTCTTGTAGTGTTTCACCAACGTTGAGATTTGCTGCTGTAGTCGTATGTGGTCTGATATCATGGTGGCTAATGCTAACTAATGTTTCACTGATAGGGCTGCCCCTGACCAAAGGTTTTCCTGGTTGACTGGTTGTCGTTAATTCAAGCTATTAGTTGACTAGTCGTCACACATTTATGATTTCGATTTATTTAGATAAATATACATTGTTTTGGGGGGGGGGGGGGGGGGGGGGGGTAATGGTTCGAGTCCAGGGCTGAGATGCGATCGGCCATGCTAAGTGGCTAAAGTTAGGCTACATACATGTTTCAAATAAGCATTATTTGTGGTTGACGATGAGAGGTGAATGTTTATGTGTCGCCTTCTTGAGGTTGTTCTTTAGCCTCTTGAAATGATCCCACACTTTGGATTTCCTGCCCGACACACCGCTACATAATTACTGTAACACACTGTCCTGTGTTTACAGGTTGTTTTGATATTTGAGGTAATGTGTCCTCTAAGAGTTGTCGTAAGGCGGGAGTTGTTGTTGGAGTCCCGCTTAATGTGTGTTAGGAAAACGAAAAAGTTGCTGCTGCTCACTGTCCTACGTCTCTAAGTCCTGTTTATCATTTTATCACTAAACATGCTCAGTCAGTTGAACCCAAGATGCTCGGTCACATTATGATCTCATAAGGGACCAGACATGTAAACTACGTCTGTCCATGACTGAGTAACTGAGTCTCAACACTTCCTATGGAATCTGACTTTCGTCCCCCACGACCAACCGACCAATCAAAACTTGGTCAACTAAGACTCTTCTCATCGACTAACTTTGGGTTGACTGTTGGGGGGGCAGCGCTAGATACTGATTCGGTTTGCTGATTTTATGACTGTTGAGTGTGAAGGTTCATTCATGACCATAGTTTGATCTTCATCAGCAGATGGGATGTGGATGGATTTAGCTGAATTGTTACTTGTAGAAGCAGAACAGCTTTGGTTTTCATCTCTTACGTGAAAGTTAATCTCTGTTCTGATCTAAAAATAAACTTCTGATAATAAACATTCTCATGTCGCTCTTTCACAGAAAATTAACAGCGTATTTTTTTATTTCAGATAAAATGTGCGGGGTGCACAAAACGTCACTCTTTACCTCCTTTATTGTAAATACAGCACTATATACATTTACTACATTCAGTTGGCAACCGTGACAGAGAGAAGAATGATGCTTTGCTGTGTAATAGACTGATTGAAAACAGACATACTCATGTGTAGCGCGGCGCAGCATACACACACACACACACACACACACACACACACACACACACACATACAGATATTTACAAGACTAATTAAAGTAAAAAAGAACCCTCACATTTTCATTTTTATTATGCATAGGCACTACGTTAATAATACAGGCACACATTCTCTCATTTACTCGCACTCTGGCAGAGGCTTTTTGGACCAGTGCACATTCTGACGGGTCCTGCAGTATGCCGGTCAGAAATAGTAAGAGGATGCTAGATGCTTGAACCACATACTGCCACTTTTCCTTGTGGATCTTTTTCTAGGAAGAGCGGGGCAGCTGTGGCTTTTCAGAACCTAGATCCATCCATCAACCAGCACCCATGGTTTACACCACACAACATACACACACACACACACACACACACACACACACACACACACACATACACACACACTCACACACACACACACCCTCTTTCCTCTCCCTCCTTTCCCTTCCCTCCTCCCGCCTTTCTCCATTTCCATGTATCTTCATTTCTTTTCCGTTTGGTCTTTTCTTCTTCTCTCTTGCACTTACTCTCTTCATCCATCCCCTCTCTGTTTTGCCCTTCATCCATCCTTCTCTCCCAGACTGAGTTTACAGCCCCCAGGCCACTTCCGCCAGGCTGTCTGCAACAGATTTATTAATAGGCTTTTCTCTCTCTGCAGTAAACACAGCGTTGGTTTAGGGGGCTGTCTCTCAGACACTGATAGACTTGTACTTAACCTTAGGCACTGACTGACTTGCGAATACAGGACAGTCTGTTGCTTTCAAAGATGATCCGCTTCTTTCCCCGACTTGCAGTCAAAGAGCCAATTAGATTTGCAAAATTTTGTGATTATTTCAGAGCATTTTTAAGCCTGAGTTTGGCGAGGTGAGAAGACAGGGTGGCAGAGGGGATGTCGTGTCACAAAGGTCATTTGGCGGATTTCATTACATGTGTTGCAAACATGCAGCCTGCACCTCGGTCTGCTGATCCACTGTGATATACTTGACAAAAAGCCTCACTGCAACTGATGTTGAGCTTTTGATTATTTCACACAGGGTCAGGGTTAGTTTGCCCCGTTGTCATGGGTTTGTTGGTGTTGAATATTTATTCTGAGCAAGACTTCTGGTCCATGTTGGTTTAAAAAGGTTGTGACTGAAAATCATCCTTGATCCTGGAAACAACAGTTGAGAAAACAGCCTGTTCATGAAGCCCTGACCCCATTCTGCTACTGCAACTCTCTGCTCTCGCACTTCACTTTGATAACAGTGAAGAGTTTCAAATGTCAAATTCAAATCTTTTCTTAACAAAAACAAAAAACAGTCGACTTGCCAGCTGAAAAGATCACTAGCAGATTATATCATAGCTAGCTACTTAAGCTAACATGAGCTGGTTGAAACTGCTATCTCCTGCTGACTTTTAATGTTTAAAGCTGGCTTGTTTGAAACTGTAACCTTGTAAAAATGTCTTAAATATTAATTTGAACATGTCCAAGGCTAAATGTCAGCATTATTACCTGCTGCTCCAAAAACAGCATTGTTGTCGTATTGCAGTGTAAATCTACTAAGTCCAGCATTACTAGTGGTGCTTAGTTTACTGTACAGTAAGTTAGATCATTAATTTACTATTAATGTTACAAGAGAAAAGGATATCAAACATAACGCTGTCTCCGGTAACAAGTTGAGTCAAAGTGAGTGTAAACTTCTCCAAATCTAATAAAGAGCAGCACAGAACCAGTAACTTTACCATTAAACTGTGTTATAGCACCATCCGGGACTGGCTTTGACACATTGGGGAAATACTAGCTGTTACACAGTAGATGTGCTTTTCTTCAGGGTTTTTTTAAGATTATTTAGTAATAAATGGTCCTTTGCTTGGGAAGTAATGGTTGCTATTGTCTGTAGTACAGTATTTAGCCAGACTTACTCAAATTTACACCTAACTTAAGAGGAGGTAAACACAGGAACAAGTCTATATTGGCTGCTGTGGCTGTAAAATCAGCTGCTCTAACGTTTACCACATAGCCGCAGAGGTTTAGTGCACAAAGCGAACCGCGTGTTAATGACACCGGTAAAAGCTGTAATGATTCTGGATGTGCCAGAACAACAAGGAGAATGTAAGAGTCAGCGGCCATGCTAAGTCGCTAACATTAGGCTCTAAGATGTTTCAGAGAAACCGTGTTTGAGGTTGATGAATGATAGGTGAATGTTTGCCTGCAGAATTTGCATGCCGCCGTCTTGGGATCATCCTTTTAGTCTCCCGAAATGACCACGATGCTTTCGGTTTTGGAAAGGCTAAAAACAACACCACCACCCGCTGCCTCGACATGTGAAGAAATCCAAAGCTTGACAGGCCCACTGTGCCTAGTTACAGTTGCTAAATTATGATTGGACTTTTCACTTTTCGGGGGAGGGGTTTAGTGAACATTCAGTATGACAAGTGGGCAAACTCCACCTGTTGTCGAAGATGACTGTACGAGAACAGTATGACAGATGATTAGATTGAAAGCTCCAGAATCACTAGTGAATGTACTGATTCAAAGGTCAAGAGTGAACATTGAAACTCTGCCTCAATAACAGCTATAAATTAAAGAGCGCAGTTAAAGGAGGATCAATCTGCAGACCTGCTGCAGTGATATGAAAAAGTCAATTCGTCAGTCCAAAGTAAAACAAAATATCATCACTCAGTCCACATATGCAGCTCTATCCTCGACTATAGGGAGATACGTGTGTGTTGCTGTCGTCCTGACTCCTCTCGTCCACATGAATCGTTCATTCAGGTCTGAGTTGGAGAAAAACTGAGACATTTTGAAATTGAAAAGCTGTATGAACTGTCTCAGAGCTGTTTGACGTGTTGAATTAGCTTGAGCCGTTTAAGACGTAGTGGAGTGTTACTGGACCAGTGATCAGGTATCTGCAGACCCACCAAATGTAACCTGAGCTGACGCTCTGCTGGCCTGTCATCATGCTGGATTGAATACTTAGAAAAAACATACTGACATCCTCATGGTTATTACAGATGTAGCCTAGTGTTAAAGGGGTCTTCTTGCCACTGCGTGTGTTGGTTGTACGATGGACGTTTTCTGCTAAATTAAAGGGTTTTTATTATAGTGTCATTTGGTCTGTATTTGTGTAACAGTTGTGTAACAGGAGGTTGGATTTTCTCTTTCAGAATGATGAGATATTCTAAGAGAGCTGCTGCTAAAGTCTTAAATCTGGTCAGATAAAGTCACCTCAGTTTCTTACTGTTGTTTTGTGTAAAAAATAGAATAATTTCAAGTCATTTTTATGCTTTTGCAGGCTGTGGCTTCATTGCTTTGTGTGTGTTTTACGGGGGCAATTAACAATTATTGTAATTATCATTTAATCTGTTGATTGTTTTGTTTTAATCAATTTACATAACTGAACAATTGTTTGGTCTAGGAAATGCCAGAAAATATAGAAAAAATATAGAGAAACTTTTTTTTTCGGAGCCAACAGTGACTTTCAGATTACTTGTCCGTCTGATTAACAGTCCAGAACCCATATGTTATAGATTATAGTTGATCAATCTATAAATCCCACATCGGCTAGAACTAGCTAAATGTTTGGCATTTTTACTTGAAAAATGACTTGAACGCTCAATTAATTATTAAAACTGTATTTCTTGGATTTTTTTTTATATTTTTTTGATATTTATTTCATTTCATGTTTTATAAGAAACATATAGTTTGAAGCTTATAGCCTTTGATTGTTTTAGCTTCATGAGTGTTTCTTATTTTGTGAGTATTTATTGATCTGGGTGGGGAGCTGCGGCTGCAAAACGTTTTCTTTGCATTGATAAATATAATTGAATTTAATTGAATATTGCAGTTGAAAAATGTATTTACCCCCTTATGTGGTAGAAATGCTTATAATTCAGCATTAATATCCAGCAGATGTTTTGACTTCCCTGATGTGTTGTTCTTTTAACAGGCGGCCAATCAGGAGCCTTTGTCATACAGAAACTGACTTTCACCGATTCAGGCGGCTCATGGTCTGAGCAACTATCAAGCCGCAACAATTATTTTTGTTATTGATTAATCTGCAGATTATTTTCCTGATCAATCTTTTAATCTTTGGGCCTTTAACTTGTCAGAAAACGGTAAGAAACACAAGTTTCCAAGCTGACATGTTCACATCTCTAGTTTTGTCCCAACAACAGGCGAAAACCAAAAAAGCTGCAAACTGCTTCTGAATATTGACATTTTCCTTGGATAATAAATGATTAATTGATTATCAAAATTGTTGCAGATTTATTCTTTAACGACTGACTAATTGATTAAGCATTTCAGCTCCACTGGTACCAAAGACTGCTTGTAGTTGTGATAAATTATTATTTTCTATTTTTAGGGCTGAAAAAGAAAAACAGTTAATTGATTGGTCCAGACATAGAATATTAATACCAAATGCAATTACAGCTTCTTAAATATATTGATTTGTTTTACAGATGATTTTTACATTGTTGATTGAATACATAAAAAAATGTTTATTAGTTTAAACTTTTAATTTGAAAACAGAACATGTTGAAATTAGTTAAATTATTTTTGACATTTTGTTTATTAAATAATTAAAAATAACAGCAGTAGATAAATCTATAATAAATATAATCATTTATCCCCAATTATTTTAATCAGAAACAGCTGCCTGACAGACCGGTAAATGACCTTAACTCATTTTTTCTACTATTAATGAATCTTAGCAGCATTCAGAGCTTAGCAGGGACTTTACTTCCAATGTTGGAGATTCATCATCAAGATCCAGAACATCTGTTCTGCATGGACAGAAGTGCATTTATGAAATAGGGCAGAAACTCAACCATTAACCTGCTGCTTTAACCCAAGTCTTTTCAGTCCCTTCCTGTAACTACAGAAGTGTGTCCAGATTTTGTTCATTTTTAGGATTTTTTTGCATCAAGTAGGAGTGTAAAGATTTACTGTTTGGAATATAACCCAGACCCAATCTGAAAATACAAATGTATTCATGGCCATCAGCGTTCCCAGTATGTATCTGTTCACATGTTGAGATGCGACTGGAGCCATAGTGGAAGCTATAGCTTCTGCTATCATGTGCTGCAGCCGAGGAATGCACCACCACTAGACGGTCTAGTATGTACATGCAGGGAGAGGACGGATGCATGTCAAAGTGCTGTTGAGATTCAGCACGTGACTCAGCGCAGAGTTATGTGTGTGTGTGTGTTTGTGTATGTGTGTGCATGTGTTTCACCGGCACAGTAATATCTGGAATATGTACCCGGTCTGTTCAGCACAGTCTAGAGATGCCGATTTGTGAGTCAGCGAATGGGCCCGAAACCTGATCCGTGTGGAGAGAGAGAGAAAGCGAGCGTTAACTCCTGACTCACACACGCACACACACACATACAACACACACACACACACACACACACACACACACACACACACACACACAGCTACAGTAGTAGTGACAGATGATTGCGCTGCCCCTGATTCATACTAAGAAGAGAGCAGGGTCCGGGAGAAAAAGCGGGAGAAAGCAGAATGTAGCCACAGTGTCTGATGACACATCCCCTCTTCCTTCCTCTGAAGTGATTTTTAATAACGCCTCCACCACCCCGCCCTGCTCAACAATCCCCTACTCACTAAATAATGCCAAGCAAAACCTCCGACTCCCTTGGTAGACAAAAGAAAATCTCCCCAGCTCCCGTGCTCACTGACTGAAATGCAGGAGTGAAAATTTGAATTTCTCTTAGTATTTGAGCAGGAATCGAAATAAACGAATCGAGTGATGTATTGATTGAGTGACTGGCTGCCACCTGAGATTTGTCTTTGAGAAGAAAGTAGGTAATGTGAGAATAGAGGAACAGTAACATCTTCAGTGCCCTGAGAGGACTTCAAGTTTAAATGTAGAGAAGAGCATGATTGACACGGATGCACTTAGTCTGTACATGCGAATACTCTGGGACTGTTAAATATTCATGTCTTCCATTACTGTGTGCATGGTTGGTTTCTTGTTACAGTCCAGCTACACTGTGTAGCTCTGACCAACAGATTCTTTGTAATGGAAACAATGGACATTCAGATGAAGAATTAGCTTCATCACAGTGTAATGATGCTGTTACAAGCCAGAAGTAAAAGTAGTCATTTTCAAGTGTGGTCTCTGTCACTGGTAAAAGGAATATATATATTTATTTGTTATAAAGTGGGGCCACGGCTCAGGTGGTAGAGCAGAATGGTGGTTCTGAGACTCTGACGCTCTGAGCTTCTCTTCTGACTGGCTGTTTTCTGAGTGATCGAATAAAAATATAGCAGATTTCAGGTAAACACTCAGAGAAACCAAATCCTGCAAGGTTGGACGGTGGGTCCAGGTGGGTGGGGCTTGGGGCATTGCTGAGAGCGGGGACTGCTTTGTTGTGACATCACAAAGTTCAGGAAGTCCTGACGGCTGGTTTTAAGGCTCATTTTCTGAATACGGGCTGTGTGTATTTCTCTGTGGACTGAGGCTTTGATACTTTCACAGTATTAATACAGAACCTAGACCTGATCTATAATCAAATAAGACTTGGAAATCTCACTTTATACAATGGAGACAACTTTCTTTTTAGATTTAAGCTGCTCAGGTTGAGACACAGTGTTTGTGCTCGTGTCATCTGTATCACCAGCTTCACTTTGAGGGAACGTGGATTAATGTTAGTTGGACGGGGAAGAAGAATGTGACTCAACACGAAGTAGTGATTCATTTTTTGGAGTGACAGTTCATGAATGCACGCGTTGGGGAAAATATTAACCGACATGAGAAAGATGAAGTCCGTTGTGATACTTTTCTGATTAACTGCTCAGCCCTGATGTTGATCCGCTGTGGCGACTCTTCACAGCTTAAGCCGAAAGAAAACAATGTTACGTCACTGGTTATGTTACTGGTCAAGGTGGAGCTAGTTTTAATTTGTTATTTTATAGTTTAATCAGTAATAATGATCTTTTTTTTTTATATATACATAGATGTGTATATATATATATATATATATATGTATGTATTTTAAGAAGATATGAAAACGTTTTAGTTGAAGAATGATGAATGAATGAACTATGGGACTAATGAATAATGAATTAAGGACATCTCAGTATAACAGCTGAAAACACGCAAACAAATCCTTATGTGTGTTATAATGGATTTATTAACTGTAATACACATTTACTGATCTTTTACAGACAGGTTTAAAACTGTAAATAACTGTTGTGGTTCAGGCCTGTACCACTCGACCGCACAGAACATCCACAGTTCACACACATCTCTCTCTCTCTGCCTGTGTCTCTCGTCGCTGCCTCTTTATGCTGATGGATGTCAAAATAAAGGCAAAACGCCAAACAACAACAACAACAACAACAACAACAATAACAACAAAAAATTCCTAAAGTCATGTGGAGCTTGAGAGTCACCTTTCAGCCGTATGCTGTGGCCTTCATCTCCACAAGGTGGGATTTGTTTTGTTTTGGAAAAATATCTATTAATATGAATATTTAAAGTCAATTATAATTTATATAATCATGACAGTGACTTAAAAAACTATAGTAATGAAAGAGATAATTATAGCAACATAATAAACAGAAACTTAGGAGGAGTATATATGTTGACAAATACATTAATAACACTTAGTTAATGTCCTTATATCTGCTTGTAACTACATGACAGTGCACTGTAAATGAGTTATTAAGTGTTAATATAGAGATTACAGATGGTCAGTGGCTCAAGTTTCTTATCTGATCCCAGTACAGTTCTGTGTGCACCACTTCAGTGACGACCAATCACCACCAGGATGCTCTCACTCGCTGTTCTTTCACCTGTTGGCTTCTCCCCTGGTCTTCCTCCTCTAACTTGTTTATCAGCCCCCCCCC
>NW_019525054.1:571019-571120 GCF_002814215.2 Seriola lalandi dorsalis
CCCCCCCCCCCCCCCCGCCCCTCTGTGTTTTGATCAGTTGCCGTGCTGCCTCTCTTCTCCCCCTCGCAGCACATTTCCCCGTCTCCCTCCTCTTTTCTCAA
>NW_019525054.1:571170-571697 GCF_002814215.2 Seriola lalandi dorsalis
TGTGTGTGTGTGTGTGTGTGTGTGTGTGTGTGTGAGAGACAGAGAGAGATATCCCATTCTGTATTGGTTTAACCTCCCACTCTGCTCTGTGTATCATGTTACAGCTGATGTTCAGCATCATAATGTATATGCATATGGTACATTTATCCAAGTGTGTGTGTGTGTGTGTGTGTGTGTGTGTGTGTGTGTGTGTGTGTGTGTGATACTCTGTCTGTTTGTGTTGTACTGTTGTAAAATATGCATCTGCCATATTTTCCCCCATCTGATCTGCCGGTTCCTGCTCTGTGATCAGTCTTATCGCCGTCATACGAAACAGAGGCAGCAGCTTTTGTGTTGCTGCCAAACGCCTCATATGTGGAGCAGGAAACATCCTGAGCTGCGAGTCTGAGCAGAGTAATGAGTCCTACAAGGTGAGAAACATCTTCCTGTATCTGCATTTGCGCTTTGGCTGGATTGTCACGCCAGAACACACAATATGTAGTTTGTGAAAGTCAGCACGGTGTCAAAGAAGTGTGTGTGTGTGTGTG
>NW_019525054.1:571747-572293 GCF_002814215.2 Seriola lalandi dorsalis
CCCCCACCCCCACCCCTCCGACGACCACTTACCAAATTTAACCCCTCACCCACTCATGTGCATTCCACCAGCTTCATAAACACACACATGCTACTAAACATGTAACGGTACTCAGTGGGACTTCCTCCTCTCTCCTCACATCTCTCCATCTATTCTCTCCACCTCTTTCTCTCTCCTCTCCCTCTCTCTTTCCGCTCAAAGTCTTGGCGAACAACAACAACAAGTAGGAAAAATGAAAGTGGGGTGACAACTGCGAGTCCCCTTTCTGCGTCCCCTCCAGGGCCAGTGTGAAGTTTTCAGTTTGATTGAAGGCCTCTTTTCTGTGGTGTGCGGTGTGAAAGCTGTCCTAATTGAATGATAAAGTGCCCCGAGATGGAGTCCAGTGAATAGCCAACAATGGCCAGCCTGTGTGTGGTAGAGGGATTTTGGTTCACATCCAGCCTCTGCCTCTCTACTCCGAGAGGGGGCCTATTATAACACTCTCTGCTGGACTCGGTCACGTGACGCTGCCTCGCTCCCTGCTACTCACCCCCCCCCCCCTTCCAT
>NW_019525054.1:572343-584952 GCF_002814215.2 Seriola lalandi dorsalis
AAAAAACACAATATGGCCAAACTTAGGATACCTTCAGTAGGATCGTCTGCAACCTCAATCCCATGGTCCCGCCCTTTGAGTGGAAGAGGTTCAGAAGCCTGGGAGAGTATTCATCCAGCTTGGACATGAACTTTGATTCCAGGTGCACCGTTGTGATTCTGTGAAACTCATCCTGGATCTAAAAGACAAAAGATGTAACCTGTTAACTATATTTAAATAATTGACCCCTCACAGTTGCAAAGGAATGTTTCTGATTACTATACACTTGTAACTCACATTAGATGCCTCAAATAGAGCTGGCCATCTGGCTTTGATGTCCTCTATGGTGGGTGATTGGTTAACGATTTCATTTCTTCGGTGTGCGAAGGTTTTGGCCATCATTTCTTTGATCAATTTGTTGTTGTCTTTTTTCCTTACTTCAGTTAGCAACTGAATCCTTTGCTGTTCTTGACTTTCCTCATCCTCTCCTGCTGGGTAAGGTGGGAGGTAGTTTAAGATGTGTATAAGAGACAGGTGTGTGTGTGTGTGTGTGTATTAAGTCAAAGTGCTCTGTGAGTCCATCCATTGCTCCCAGGACACCAGTGTGACATGGAAAGACAGAGAGACTGTAAGAAAAAGAAGTTTTCTGAAGTTTCATAAATGAATGAAATCACCAGACTCAACTTCTCAGCTTGTAACCTTTTAAAATGAGGAAGCATCTTCTTACAAACCCGAGTTACGACTTATCACCTTTGTGTGAACATGAGTTATGAGTGTTAAGAAGTGCAGCAATAAGGAAGGAGAGCAGATATCTGCTGCTTATGATTCATCGCCTCAGACCGAGCACTGTGGCCGAAGAAACTGTGTCTGTGTGAAACGCAGGTTTAAAATGTGCAGAAACACACTGAGGAGGAAAGACACACAAAGTAAAAGATGCATTGCAAAGTCAGTTTTACTGGAGATCCCCAGTTCAGGACGCTCTGCTGTAACCTGTTACTTTTAACACAGTTTTGTCTTTCTGGTTCTGGCGGGTTGAAAATGTTTTTCCTGGCAGCTCACAGCTGCTCCAGTCCACTGACAGCTACTTTATAGTTATATTCTTTTTGTTTTAAAAGGATTTTAAAAGAGTTTAAAAGTGTCAGCAAAACTCTACCACATTCTCATTTCTCATTCAGTGATCTTTGTGTTGAGCTGACAACATCAGACCGTCTAATATTTCCTCACAACCTCATGAACGCTCACTTGCAGTTCCAGCAGTTTAGTTTCTTGAACCAAAACTTTAAAGTTCAGCAGCAAAAAACTTGACAGCCATGAGCAACACGTGCCACTCTCACATCTTTTTTAAGCTGCACTCAGTCATTTTGTGACCCCTTAGACTTGTTTTGGGACCCCTTGAGGGGGCCCAACACCCTATGTTGAGAACCACTGTAATGGAGGTATGTTAACATAACATTAGATGACTCAGATGGGCTCAGTAGGCTCAGTGTGTGAGTGTAATCAGGTCCTGATGCTGCATATTTAGACATTAACCCATAAAGTTTCTTTAAAAAAATGACCAGCGCCACTGCTCAGATTAGTAAGACAGGTTTAGTCGAATCTAGTAGATGTGAAGTGACGCAGGGGTTCACCTGTGGGTGGCTGTGAGGATGTGAAGACGGCTGGTTGATCTCCCTTCATTCTCAGCTAGATGGCAGTATGGCCACCAAGAACCCAATCAATACTTGTACTGATCCATCAGTGGTTGATCTGATATTTAGATGCATTGTTGTCTGCAGGGGAAGACTCTCTGGCTGAAGGGGAGAGGTGGCAGTCGGCGCAGAGGGGCCGAGGATGGGTGATGGGTGCGCAGTTAAGAGCTGTGGTGCGGATGCTGGGCAATCTGTTAACTATTTTACCCTCCATCTGAAACCTAAACCTTTCTCAGAGAAAGACAGAGCTTCTCAGAACTCCTTACATCCCCCACACCCACCTACTCACACACACACACACACACACACACACGAAAAGTGTTAGAGAGGTAGTGAGGTGGAAGACCACCCTCTGGCATCCCAGTCATTCAAATGAAGGAGAAGGAAAGTGCTGTGTTAAAATGTGTAAATGAAAAGCCCTGTGTCCGCAGAGATCTCGCTACACTGTCGTTCAGAAGACCCTTCGTTGCTCTGCCTTTGCGTGTTTACACTGAACCAAACAAAGCCGCCACGATGTGATTTTAGATGCATGTGCAGGAATCAGAGATGTGACGTGTAGCACATCAACTTCAGTGTCTGTCCCGTAGATATCGATCCCGCTCTGTGACTAACTCCACTGGTGGTTTAAAGGTGGAACAACAAAAACCCCCCCTTCATTTCATGTTCGTACCTTTTATACATAACGGCGAGGTGGAATAAAGGCGCCACATTCCCGCCTTGAACAGGCGGGAATGTTGCTCCTTAATCTGTCCCAACAAAACAATTTTTTTATTTATTTCTTTCTCATTAGCTCACAACGTGTTTATATAGAACTGAAGAAGAGTGTAGCTCAGATTGACAAGTGTTTTGCTGTGTGACAGTTCACTTTCAGATTTTTCCTCTAAGTAAACCCAATGAGTTTCATGGTGGTTAAAAGAATTACCAATTTATAACCACATAAAATATGGATTTGACTTCAGTTTTAAAGTGTAGAGAGGTTTTACTAAATGATTCAGTGAATTATTCCCTGTTATTACTGATAAGCAGTCAAACAGTCTTTGGCTGGGTGTAAAATTCCACTATAGTTTGAGCTGATGTGAACTTTCCATAATAATTTCTATGGAAAATGGGAGATAACCCCACTATATTATTATCAAGGGGATATTGTGGTGGGAATTATACATGTCGCACAGATTCCCAGTAAAATGGACATTTGAATCTGCAATAAAATCATCTGAAGTTATTTTACCAGCACCAGAACAAAACGAGCAAAATGTTGTTTGAGCACAAAACTGAAAGACTTTGTTGTTAGTTAGTCTTTTAGTTGCTATATGCTGTAACCAGCATGGTTAAAGAAAATTGCATCATGCTTTTGTGATGTGAGCAGAGGTGAGGTCAGCCTTCATTTTCATCTACATCTACATAAATAAATATATATATATAGACTGAAGCACAGACATCAGCAGACATGTTCTCTCTTAGTATGTGTAGTTGTATGTAGTAGTATTTAAAGTTGTATGTAGTGCGCTGACACGTTGGATTAAAGCAGACTTGGTGTTTTTCTCGACAGCCGTCCTGCTGCCGCCGTCAGCAGTGACATCATCAGCGGATAACAACCGTACATGCATGATCCAAAACAGCAACTCCACCATGTTTGACAGTTGATGAGCTCTCCCTGTATTTTCCTCCACATTTTCATCTTCCCGTTCCCGTGGTTCAGTCTGATCTTTGTCTTATCTGATGTCTGACACTTTGTCCACAAAGCTACAGGTTATTACATGTAGTGTTTGGCAGACTTGGCCTTTTGTTTCCTGAGGCTCATCTCACTGTAGGTTTGCTTGTTGTGGAAAAAACTTGAGGTTGAGGTTTTACATATGTGCCAAAAAGTCCACATTCAGACAAGTGGAGGTGGCGTTGAGCCAGGGTTGTCTCTTCTTACTGAAGAGCATAACATGATATATCAACAAGTGATGACACTTAAGCCTCAAACTCACCTGTTGATGCTTCTGATGCCTCAGCTGTGTGGACCGCAGTCTTTGGGATCATTTCTTTATAGAAGGTAACATGAGGTCAGAGCTTCTGTGGCCTAAAAACTGTGTTGGCAGAGACTTAATAAATGAAACACAAAGAGGAAACACAGGATTCAACAATGACGTTGATATAGAAAGTGGATTTAAAGTGGATTGGTCCTATCATGGCTCATACCTAATCACTTTATCAGGTCAGTATCATTCAGGTGCATCACTATCTGAAACAATTAGTCGAGTAATCTTTTAACCAGAAAAATAATTGGCAACTATTTTGACAATCATCTCTGGATTTGCTGCTTTTCTTTGTCATAAACACTGTGGTAGTGAACTTTGAACTCGTGGTTTGAATCTGTGACCTCGGGCTCTACAGTATAATTAGATTTTACAGAAAATACACAGATTAACTGACAGTGAAAACAACAGTTAGTTGCAGCTCCGACAGACACCTGTACAGTCGCTCCAGGTTGTATTCCTGCTGTTGGTCTCCTCTTCCCCGAGTCCCAGACTGACTCTGGTCAGTTACCCAATAGCTGCTGTTCTGCTTCAACACAAAGACTCATCTGTGAGAAGAGACTCACTCCACGTCACTGCAGAGCAGCGGCAGATTTGGGTGATATTCGTGAATGTGTTTTAATATGATTGTGTCAGGCCTGTGAATGTGGGGCTCGTAACGCAGTGCTCTACTGTAAATGTGTCTCTTTGAAAAGAAACAAAAGCGGCTGAACGAGCTGATTTTTGTCTCACAAAATGTCACGCTGCTGTTTGGAACTGAAACACCCCCACGTGTATGTGAGCGGCTGCTGTTTTGAACATCTGTGTTATCTCCCTTCTCAGTCTCTGTCTCCTTCACTCTGTTCCTGTCAGCTGGTGTCTTTCTCTTCTCTTTTCATCTCATTCTTGTTTTGTTGTTATCTTCTCTCTCCCTCTCTCTCTCTGTCTCTCTCTCTCCCTCTCTCTCTCTGTCTCTCTCTCTCCCTCTCTCTCTCTCTGTCTCTGTGTCTCTCTCTCCTTCCCTCCTGCTTGCTTGTCGCATGGCTGTCATCTGCTGAAGGTGCCTGCGGCCTCCGATCCTCAGAACGTGATCAAGTTTCAAAAAAATGCCAGGAATGCGAGCTGCCCACTGCCCATTTTTCAAGGCCCTGTTTATGCAAGAATGTTATTTTTACAAGTCTCTACCTTTAACCCCCCACCCCTAACCGCAACACCTCACACACACACTACTTTTCTCCTTTTCCCTTCTATAACCCTGAACACATCTTTTCAAAATACACATGGAGAATGGGTGAAGGAGGAGTGGGTTTGGATGTGGTGGTGGTGGTGGGGGCATCAGCAAACAAGAAACCAAACAGAGGAAAATTAGCAGCAGAACAAGAGTGGTAAGGAAAGAAAAAGAGTGGGAAAGGCTGTGGGGTCTATTGAAACCTGTAGATTTCTGTAAACAAAAGCCAGCTGAACAATGCCTGTTGTTTTAAGCTGAGCTGACGTTGCCAAACTTAGAGATTGTTTGTTGCTGACCCCATCTGAATCAGAGAGAGCCAGTGGCAGCCCAGGGAAACAAAAGTGTCAGAGTCCCAGCGGCTGGATGGAGCGGCTCAGACCACAGGCTCCATGTGTTTCCATCAGAGCAACTAAACCATCACTGTGTGCAAGTCTGTGTGTGTGTGTGTGTGTGTGTGTGTGTGTGTGTGTGTGTGTGTGTGTGTGTGTGTGTGTGTGTGTGCCTCAGTCTCATAGATACATGTTTTTAAAGGAGTATTAGTTCATTGAGCAGTGTAGAGTTGAATATGACAATAACCTCAGTATATAATATCTTTATTTCAGTGTAATGAGTAATTATTTAGTGAAGCAGCAAGTGTGAAATAGTAAAACATTGACCCGACTATGTTCAAGGGTGTGAGAATCACCCAAAAATAAAATAACAAAAAACAAACAATAAAAAAAAAGAACTTTAAAAAATCAACTGAATCTCTGTGATATGAATTTCCTGCATTCATTTGCATTTGTATTGATCCAGGAAATAATAATAAATCATGATGTAAATGTTCATCATGAGGAAACTTTACTGAGATCAAGATCTATTTTACAAGAAGGACCTGAGGACAAGTTACAGATATATGACATGCTGTTCCTATGTAGCTTAGCTCTGCTGATAACAAGCCAAGTCATGAAGATAGCAACACTCAGCCGGGTCACAGCCAGGCACATGAATTCTTAGAAAATGCTAAAATATTAAAATCAGTCAAATAATGGTGTGAAATATGAAACGGGCTGCTCATGTTGATGAGAATTATCGCCCGACTCTGCAGCTCAACTCAGCATTTTAGCAACTTTCATCTGGCTGTTTTGGTTTTCTGGCCTCAAACTTTACTGTTTTGAGTCTCATTAACTTTCATCAGGCAGCTGTTAGAAAACCTCTGTCCACTACCAGAGAGCAGCTGGTGAACATAGTGAAGCATTTAGCACCTGAAGAGCCATGGTGTTTCCCTCAGGAGCCGGTGGAGACCAAAAACAGAGCTAGAAGAGAGGGAATAATAACAACATAATGAAAATGAATAATAATATATAAGGCAGTGTTTGCTAACATGTTAGTTGTATCAAGGTGATAACAGAATTTCTAAGTAACCATCTAAAGCTCTCTGAATATTGTTATGTAATAGCATTTCGGTGTCACCTTTACTTTTGTTGTCTGGTGGATTGATTCAGACTCAGTACTGCATATTTAACACAGTACATATTGTTTGGTTATGTGCTGTGTTTATAGTACGAGGGGAAGCCAGTCGTTGTGAAAGTGTGCATGTTTGTAGTGTCCGTAAAAGCTCTGCTCTTTAAACATGATGGAGGGAGAAAGAGACAGAGAGAGTGAGACAGAGAGAGAGGGAGGGAGATTGGCGTGACGCCCACTGGCACTGTGCCCACATCTCCGGCTGCTGTGGAGCTCCGTGTCACGGTCAGGACTCCCTGCCAGAAGGGCTTTCCCCAGAATCACCTCTGCACACACACACACACACACACACACACACACACTGAGTCCTTCACACACATGCATGCACATGCCTTACACTCAGTCATGCTGCCCATGTGTTTAGTGTCAACATTTTGATAAAGCTTTCCCAAGCAAACAGTGTATCCTGTGCTAATGGTCAGCGTTTTTTTACTGCTTACTAATAAAGAGGACAAAGTGTGCTTAAACTAGTGTTAATGTAAACATCATAAATAGCATCTGTTATTGTTGTGTACATGAAAACGCTAATGGCCTCTTGGTTTACGTACATTTAGTTTAGTATAATTTGAAGTACTTGTACTTTACTTCACTATTTCTATTTTTTCTTTTTTAAATTCTGAATGCAGGACTTTTAGTTTTTGTAAAAGAATCTTACTTCTATGCATTAAAGATCTTTTTACACAAGAACTGAAACGTGCAAACCTGTGTTAGCCTTACCTTACCCTTTCACCTACTGCTATTTACCCCCAACTGTTGGGGGTGGTTGGTTAGTGTTGGGAGAGAGACGCCCTGTTGGTCCGTGTTTGTGGAGCCTGTTAATTTTGTAATTAGTCTCCACCAAAGCCCAACCAATCGTTAAAGGAAGGATGTGTGTTCCCCAGATGTCTCTCTCTCAAGCCGAAGCTACCGGCCCGGGCTCAGAGAGAACCGAGGATGATAAGACAGTCATGGTTATGATGATGATGAAGATGCTGTTTTGCCTTTCTGCGAACATGACATTACACTTTGATGTGGTACATGTTTGTGGGAGATGTCCCACAGTGTGTGCCAGCATTTACACACACATATACACACACTGGAAGACTTGAAACTAGACTGCTTATTTTGATAGGTGCCTCCCAAACGCGTGCCGTCTGTGGTGACCACAGCAGGAGAGTGAAGAAGGGAAACAGCCAGAGAAAAGAGGGAGAGATGAGGCTCCTAACGAGCGCAGGCTGATTTCTGGATGTTTGCACTGGCACGTGGGACAGAAAGAAGAAGCGGAGGAGTGAGGGATGGAGGGGTGAAAAGCAGAAGCACTGGCAGGGAGGAGGAGGCTGATGGGGAGAAGAAAGAGAGGAGGAGTGGGGGTGAAAGAGTCGGTGAGGCAAAGGGAAGATGGTGTGTGTACGTTTGGGTAGTTGTCCCTACTTATTTGATGTGTTCTGGGCTAATTGTTAAAAGCAGTAATTAATGGGGCTTGAGGCAAGGGAGTTAAACTGAAATTTTATTGCCCCCAACTTTTTGTGTAAAACTACAGTGATGCTGCAGTTATTCTGCATATTCTTCAATACTTGGCTGGATCCCAACAACAGGACCGGCGCTGTAATCACAAATCTCTGTGACTGACTGACAATTGTCGTGTGACTGAGTTGTAATTTCCCCATTGTTGCGCTTAAGAAATGAATTGGAGTAAACAGTTTCTCTCAGGGGGTGTTTACAGCCTGCAGTGTTGCTAACTTAGCGCATTTACTGCTAGATTTAGAGACTCTAGCGACAAATCTGGCAACTTTTTGGACAAACCGTAGCTACTTAGAAGAGACCACCAGTCTGTCTGAATAAGAAAGATATTGTGTCTCTTCTAACTTTCTCTCTGAGTGATCATTTTACAGCAAATATAGCTGAAATCACAGCAGTCTTTGTGTTTAGCTGATGTGTTGTGTTGTGGTGACTCTGTCAGACGACGTTGTGGTTATAAAATCATGATTTTAAAAAGCAGCAGAGCAGCAGCTCGGAAATGGCTTGGAAGATAATATGTAGTATCACAATGGGCCTCATTTCAGTCACTATTTCATATTTGTTCCGTTGTCTTAAAAACATGTAAATGAAACTAGCTTTATTGGGAATTCAGCTGTATTAAAATACTGTATATGTAAGCGCAGTAGGTCCAGCCATGTAGGTACTAGGTTTTGACCTAGTGTAGTTCAAAAGTGGATAAAACCAGACGTACTGTATTTTTGGAAACAGCATCTGAACTTAAAACCTGTGGGTAGGTTGATTTCAACGACGTTCAGTTCATTTGTTAGGATATAAAAAACTACAGCTACCATGATCTTTTTCTTCTCTAACTTACATACATGCACGAATGTCTCTTCCTGCACTTTAAATTGTTGAATAAGAGACCAAGTATTCACTTCAGTGGAAATGTGCACTGCTAACATCAGCTTGCAGGCTAGAAGCTGATTAGCTGCTCAGCTGCAGCACAGTAAACAGTGTGTCCCAATATGTCCCATTTCCCACTGTTTCAGTTTTAAATGTTTCATTAGATTCGAGATGAGATTTGCAGGCCTGTGCATTCATGTGTGAAAGTATAGGCAAGGACTTGTTTATCTATCTGTCGTGTGTGTGTGTGTGTGTGTGTGTGTGTGTGTGTGTGTGTGTGTGTGTGTGTGTGGCCTGCAGTCTCACTAACAGACGCATTCTCAGTGTCAAATTGGCAGAGTGGACTCAGTGTCACCTCCAACAACCTGACTGACCCCTGCTTCCTCCTCAGCAGCTCAACACAGCATACACGTACACACACACACACACACACACACACACACACACACACACACACACACACACACACACACATGCACACACACACTAACACACACACACACACACACATGCACACACACACTAACACACACACACACAATGGATGGTTATATTAGTCCAACAAGTACTGCTTGTTAATGTGTCTCTAATGTTCTTGTAGTGTTCCTTAATCTGTTATTGTCACACTGTGTGTTTTTGTGTCTTATAGTACAAACATTTGTGTGTTGACAGTTTTACAAGATTAAGTAGTGATACCATAGTGGATGCCTTTGGTGACACCATCAATGTGTTCCTCTGTTGTGCGGCAGACGGATCACTGATGCTTATTGACCGTGACTGTAGAATCTCAGCACATCGTCATGTTTTGAGGAAGTGTCTGTAAACAGCCCTGGAGCATATTCCGGATGTTTGTCTCTTTCTAGTTTAGCTGTTGTGTCATATGTTGATTTTAATGTATGATGTTTCTGGTTATGCTCCCTGAGCTGTGGGGTTTTTGCTGGGCACCTTGCAGAGATCGAAGTCTTTTACACTGGATTTTCTGTTTGTGAAATTTTCTCTGTGAGGCTGGTTTTATTTTTTTACTCATGTCAGCTTCCCAGTTGTTGATGTTATTTATTACATCACGTTAAGTCCACTTTTTACACACCAAAAACATGATTATAGTAGTGAAACATTTATGACATCATGTCTCTTTCTAACAGTTGACACCTGTGGTTGATTAAGTGCCTGATTGAAGACGCGTATTTATCTGTCTGAAGCTTCAGCTTCACCTCTCTGGTTTGAGAGACATAGTCAATGCAACACTTGTGAATACTGTTTGTGGGTGAAGAAGATCTGACTGAGCTGATCGGCTGCAGTCAGTGAAACATTGTGCAGACTCAGCCTCTTCTGTTCCCTAAAGATTTTTCTGTTTTGTCCAGCACCTGCAAAAAAGTTCTTGCGTGTAGCATTCATGGTCCTCAATGACTTTGGTGATTCACAGAATTTTTCTCCTTTAGTGCCTCAATGCGATTTTGTGTTTTAAGTGAAATATCTTAAAAATGAATGGATGGATTGACAGATATTTAAGGATGAATTCAATTAACTAAATCTCATCTTTTCATCGTCTCGTCAAAATTTTAATGTGTTCAATGATTTTTTTAAATACTTGCAGAACTAATTCCCATTAGCCTCAGCTGCACTTTGTAGTTATTGCTAATTAGCAAATATTAGCATGCTAACAGGCAGAACGAAGATGTGGAAGTATATGGGCCAGACTCGGGCCGAGGACCCAGGCATATGTTGAGTCAGAAGTTTCATTTTTCAGAAGTCTCATATATGTATAATGTTTGGAGGTTCCTGTCCGGTATCACCACTGATCGTCAAAACTGGTATAAATTTTTGATCCAGAAAAGCTCTGTAATACATTTCTGAATCCTTATTTATTTATTCCAAACTGTTTCTGTTTGAAATGTCAGAAATCCTCCACTTCTTGTGCAGCGAGTGTTTAGACCAGTAAACCATTCATTAGCTGGTTGTAAGTTGAATCATAGTCATGTGCAATCAGCTAGAAAATGTACATTCAAATGTACAAGAAAACGTCACGTGGAAACTTGTCAGAACAGAGCCGTTAAAGGAAACGTGGAGGAAATTCTTCACTGGGTGTTAGCAGCAGGATGAAGTCAGGAGAAGTAGGCAGTGCAGTGGTGAAGGTGTTCCTCAGTGACAGTTAGATGAGCCCTGCCTTCTTCCCCCACAGGCAGACCACAGCCCGGCCTATCTTTAGCCAGGACAGCAGGGCAGCGGTGCTGGTTTTATGGCCACATCCCGGCTCGATGTGGCTGGGACTAACTGTCGGGATGGGTGAGGGTTTGGCATGGCAGAGCTGCACTCTCTCTCCCTCCACCCCCTCCTGCATGTGTAGAGCTTCACCCTGGGTCAGAAAATACAAGCAGGAGAGGAACTGAAACCTGGGGGAGGAGGAGGGGAGGTGGGAGGAAGGATGGAGTGAGAGGGAGGGAGGGTGCACTGTTGAAATAGACGAGGGGTTTGAGCTGTGTTGTTACTACAGACTCAGAACACAACAGCTACAGACCTCTCACTGCCCTCAAGCCTGCTGCCTTCCCTACTCTAAACATAATGAAATCACCCTTTCATGTCACTTTAAAAACAGAGAGTTCATTCATTCACTCTGTCTCTCCTGTTAACAAGCTCATAAAAATCTATAGCTACAACCAAAACCACAGGCAATTAGCTTTTTGCTCCCGATTTTTCATCTGAGAGGAAATTAGTTTTATTGCACTTGAACATTTTTGCTTCGCATCTGTAATGAAAGTCTGCTGTAAATATATTAATCCTTAAATCAAAATAAAGTAGTTGCATCCCAATTGCACCGTTAAAAATAAGAGCATTCGACCACTTAAAAAGCTCCTTTGATAGAGAATCCTGTTATTTGCAGGTTGGTCCTTCCTGCAGTCACCGCTGTGTTTGGGGTTCAGACCAATCCACCTTGATTCATTTAGTTGATGCATTGGAGAAAATATGATAGAAAACAGAGAAAAGCAGGAAACAGAAAATGTTTCACGTTTGGTTGATAATTGACCTGAACGATCAAAATTGTAGTTGTGTAATTTTCTAACTGATTAATCAACAACTTGTTTTAGCTCTTCTGTAAAAATCTGCACCCAATGAAGATTAATTAAGTGTAAATGTGATACAATTAATACGCAGTAATTGTGCAGTACTATTATCTATTATTTATAAAACATCCACATTGTGTATTTTTGTAACTTCATCTAAAAATGTTATAAAATGTGAAACAGTAACTGAACATGTAGTTATGACCAAACAGTTTCATGTCCTTGTTCTCCTTTTGTATCACTGCACCGCACTACAGCTGCAGCAGTCGATCAATTAATCAATTATTTGATTTAAAATAAATCATATATTTAATTGTTTAACATTGTTTAATATTGGATGATGTTGCCTCATACTAAAGGACATGTTGATTAGCATTTTTTTAATTGATAACTGACATTTATTAGATCAAACAACAAATGATTCATTAAAAAGATAATTAAAAGTGAAGATAATTGTTAGCTGCTGCCCTACAAAGAAAACTTACTTCTATTCTCTTATTTCTAAACACAATGAACTTGTTTTTGCTTCATTATTTACATCATGTTTGACATAGTATTTGCATTATTCTCCTATTTTGTCTCTGTTGCCATAGTGACCCAATATAAAATGTGATATCACATCTTGTAAGTGTGACTGAACACACCAAAGAAGTTTCTGAAATAAGTTGGAAATGTTTTTGGACGGTGAAGTGAGTTGATGGCGGCCATGCTGCCTTCATCTGCCCCGGCCTCCAGTTCTGGTCAATGTGTTTAGTAAAGCATGACCTGCCCCCCACCCACCATCCCCCACC
>NW_019525054.1:584975-606489 GCF_002814215.2 Seriola lalandi dorsalis
CACCCGCCCTCATCCCTCTCTGGAGTCACTTGACTGGTGCAAAGACCCCTGACTCCACCACTGCAAATGACTCCTGTTTTCCCTCCCTTTTTCCTCTTCCCTTTATCCCTCTCTCGTTTGTTTTGCTTCTTCTCTGCACAAGGAGGAAATCCTCTCAGGTTTCATACTCACAATGTGTTTCATCTTTATTATTATTATTCATTTTTTTTATTTAACCTTGATTCAACCAGGATTACAAATCTTTTTTTCAAGAAAGGCTGCAATAACAGTGAGTTACAGATACAGGACAGATGACACAAAATATGCCACCAAATCCAAACTACACATAAATGTGTGTATAAAATCAAAAACAAAAGATTTCGTCTTTCAACTTAAATGTCACCTGAAAACAGGCCACAAAGTTGTCTACAACTATAAAAACACCACTGCTGAAAAAGAAGATTTAAATATGCTGATACAGATGAAAAACTGAAAACTTATAATTACCAGATTTAGAAGTTTGTTTTCTAACAACATGTGTAGTTACATGTGCACTTATTCAAATCAGGCCACAACTTTAAATGCTTTTGGTGCTTTTGGTGAGTCTACTTTTTGTAGTCAGAATTTAGACATTACTCAAAACAGGTTGTCTGTTTTTCTTACATGACATTTCATGTGTCAACAATAATCGTTTTCACATGTTTTAGTTGAAATGTTTGTGCGACATGTTTGTGCAACTCCCCAGAGTGCTTCACCCCCTCCCCATGCCTGCGGCTGTTGTCACCTAAGCTCCGGACGATGAACTCACTTTCTATATTTAGTTTGTTCATATAGTCAAGTCTCGAAGCTTTAGTAGCCGCAGCGTGCTGCCATGTGGTCGTGCAGAGGCTACCAGCGCCGCTCTGCTCCGGCCGGCTTTGGCCCAGCATCGTGTCGTCAGCACCGTGAAGAATCTGACAAACCCTGAAAAACCCTTCTCACATGTTCCTGTGTGTGTGGCTGCGGCAGGCAGTGAAGGGGTTAATACCAGTCACTCAGCATGCGGGAGCCGTGGCGGGCGGGCAGGCAGGCAGTGCAGAGGCTGACCTCTGACCCCTCAGGAAAGGAATGTGGAAGCTCTTTCATCCAGGACAGAAACCAAAGACACCCGGGCGGTTGGAAAGTGGCGGTTCAATTCTGCTTTCAACGTTTTTGATTAGGGGAAGTAAGCAGAGGTTCCATGTGAATGTGCTGTGGAGTGTTTGTCGTAGCGGCATCTGCCATTTTGGAGCTAAGTTCCATCCTGCAGCAGAGTGTTTGGTACTTTGTGATCACTGCAGTGAGGGTGAAGTGTGATTAGTGGTTGGAAATGGCTGCAGTTGTGCTGTTTGTGCTGGCGGAAAACCTTGGTTAGGAGGAGGCACTGTGTGCTCTGACCCAGAACCTACTACCTGTATAATGTGTTATGTAACAGATAAGATGGTCATTACCTATTAGCAGATTATTTTCATTATCAATTAATCCGTCAGTTTTTGTCTTGATAAATTAATCATTCAGTCTATAACATGTCAGAAAATAGAGGAAAAGTTTCTTCAGTTTGTTTGTTGTTGTCTGGCTGAAATGTGAGAATCATCACACTGACTGATCAATTAATCGACTAATTGTTTAAGGTCTGCTGACATCACTTTTCTTATAATCAGAACATAATCAGTTGGTTGATGAGTCAGTATCAGATAGAAGTGGAAGATAAAGTTCACATTATTTTATCCATTATGTGAGTCAAAGAATAGATACTCCAGATCTTACTCCAATACGAATGAAAGATTTAAAGTAATGGAGTATTTTAAAAACACTTAAGTATTTAGTCAGTGCATTGTTGTATTTTTCCACATTTACAGAACCTACTGACTCTGGAACAACGTACTGAATGCACTGACTTCAACAGGTTTTAATCTACAGAACCTGCAGATTAAAAAGCTTGTAGAATATGAAACAAAGCCAAAAGAAATGGCCAGAAAAAGCACATCTAATCAACAAAAGAAGCAAGTGTCATTTTCTTCTTTTTTCTTTTAGGCAGTGATGAAGTTTGGCCGTGGTAAACACAGCAAACTTTTAAAATGAAAGGAATCTTTCTTTGTGTATAAAATTTCAAAAATGAGATACTTGAGAAAAGGCCATGGTGCTGTGGTGAAGAGTCTCTCTTACTCTGTAAAGTGGCCTTGGGTACCTTGAAAGGAGCTGTAAAAATCTAAGTTATTATTATTATTATTAAAAGTCACAAGTTTCCAAAAGAAATATTACTCAACTAAGGTATAGATATGAATTCTCTGTCATCGTTTGCTTCTGTCTTTTATGTAAAATCTAGGAATGAAGCAGAGTCAGTGTGGGTGTTGTTTAATGCCTGGAGATTGACATTAAACAAATAGAGGCCTGTAATCTAACAGGATTATTTGTGGCTACTTTAATGATGTGTTTGAAGGAACGGTGAATAATTGAAGGACTGGCAGATATAGGTGGTTTACACAGCTGTCTGATTCGAACCAAACATCATGTAGGCAAACAGGAAGCACTTGTTGTTCTGTATCACCTGATTAAGACAAAAAAATCCAAGTGTGTGTCTTCAGAGTGCTGCTTTTACTTGTTACAGAGCACGAGGAAGCACTTGATAGAGAGAGTATGGCTGACAGCAGTGTACTAGATTTTTAGAAATCAATTAAATCAAATTACAAATGGCCTCTAATATAGAGCAACATGTTTTGAATATTATGTTTGTAACTCTTCTCTACAAGATGTTAATCTTTATTAGCAGTGAGAAACCTTTTATCATAAGGGGAGATAACGCTTCTATTAAATGTGTTTACGGAAAATACAAAAAAAGAGTGGATCATGTAAATGAGTTATTATTTCTTGATATTATCATTATTATTATTTCTATTGAAGTGTTCCTTGTTTGCTGCTGTGAGACTAGTGTTTACATCTGGAGGAGCTCAAACTGTAACTGATCGTAGCTGCGGACTGACGGTGATGGATTTACTGTACAAACACAACAGTGGGAGAACCGAGGGGTTTATACATGCGTGTGTGGGGGGATGGTGGACACATGAGAGAAACTTCGGCTGCAGTTTCATTGGTTGATTGATACATAATAAGAAACTTACAGTACCGTGTGAACTGAACTGTAGAGACACATCCAAGAAAGATGCTAGTCCACAGAGCGGTTGTTGCTCCTTGATGAGCTCAGTGAGTTGTAGAAACATGAGGAAAGTTGTTCATTTGATGGTTGATAGAGAATCAATAACTGAGAGCAGCGGCTACAGAAAGGCTGGATATAAAAAAGCTTTAAAACCTTCAGGCTGTTCAACAAACTAACAGATGAAAAGTTTGTAATGCCGTCATTTTATTTCTCTTTAGCTGTATTGTTTTACCCTGTTGTAGTGTCTGTTTGACCGCTGTTAAAAATTTATACTGAGGGCTCAAAAGATAATGAAAGCTCAGTGTGCCATTACAAATAGTATTTCAGTGACAAATAATATATGTTATTGTATTTAAGTAATTCAGCATCACTCTCAAAAAGAAACCCATGACATAAAAACACAATAAAATTGTTTTCGTATCAACCAGAGCATCACTACTTGAGGTGGTGTTGGAGCTCAAATTGAATTATTAGTCACAGTGACTTAGCTTAAAGGTCCCATATTTTGCTTTTATCTGGTGTTTTATTTGAAGTGTTGATCCATAAGAAGATATATTTGTGGTTTTAAGAGCCAAAAACCATCTCAGTGTAGTTTTACATCTCCTCTCTCAGGCCTCTCTCTGGAGCTCTAGTAACAACAGGTCGGTGAACCAATCAGAAGAGGGACTTTTTTCTGATTGGCTGAATTTTTCTGAGTGATTAAATAAAAAATATGGCAGATTTCAGGTAAACACTCAGAGAAACCAAATCCTTCAAGGTTGGATGGTGGGTCCAGGTGGGCGGGGCTTGGTGACTGCTTTGTTGTGACATCACAAAGTTCCAGAAGTCCTGACGGCTGGTTTTAAGGCTCAGTTTCTGAATACAGGCTGTGTGCATTTCTCTGTGGACTGAGGCTTTGATACTTTCACAGTATTAATATAGAACCTAGACCTATATCTATAATCAAAAAAGACATGGAAAATTCACTTTATACAATATGGGACCTTTAATATTATATGTTTTTTTTAAAACTGTACTGCACTTTATCTGCACAGGGTAACAAAAACATTTCAATTGAAAAGAGAGTTGTGGGGTTGTGTAAACATACTAATATTGCATGGGTCAGTATGAGTCACGTGGGTTTGTTCAGGCCTGTGTGAAGTTACCTCTCCACATGGTCTGTCATGGTGTCTCCTTTGTGTTCAACCTCTATTTGGTTTATTTCTGTAACTTGACTGTGTTGATTCTTTTCATTGTACTGTATCTGCCTGTCTGTGTGCGTGCCTTTGTGAGTGTGTTTGAGCATGGCGGCTTGGGGGGGAGGGTGTTAGTGTGTGTGTGTGTGTGTGTGTGTGTGTGTGTGTGTGTGTGTGTGTGTGTGTGTGTGTGTGTGTACATGATGTTGCATTCGGCGTGACCAGAACTCTGTGTGTTGTATGTGCTGTTGTGTGCGGAGGAGAGAGGCAGGGGCAACACGGCATGGTTCAGGCCAGGAATGTGCGATGTGGGTAGGCTGTACAATAGAGCCGGGCTCCCTGAGGGTGGTCAATGGGACGGGTGTCACCCCCCTGCACCCTCCCCGCTGGGTGATGACCACCACACAACGCTACAGCTGTCAGGTCCTCTTAACCACCGCTGTAAATACACATACATTATGAGAACAAAGACACATGTATGCATATGTACACACCAAGACATACGTGAGCACAGAGGCAAAATAAAGTGTTGAAGATATTAGGTGACCACACACACACAACTCTCATGTGTTCATGCTTTAGCCGCACTCACCAACCTGTGGATCGTGTGTGTGCACCTACAGCATTCCTACGTAAACATGTAAAAATTAGAAGCATCTGCAAAAACAATCAGAGCAGATTCCAGCATATTTGCTGTCCCTCTTAACTCATTGACCTCTCACACAGAAAGGATGCCGTTACATTTGGAGTGTGTATGTATGTGCAGACCTTGTGCATGCATGTGTGTGTGTGTGTGTGTGTGTGTGTGTGTGTGTGTGTGTGTGTATGTGTGTGTGTGCGTGTGTGCGTGGGTGCGTGCGTGCATTCTGTCACATATGCCCACATGTGTTTACGGTGCTCATTTCACGTGACCGACGCTTTGAGCGCGGCTGACATTGCGATCAGTGTTGTGTCCACTCAACCTTGGACTTAGCTGGTGTGTTAGCTAGCAGGGGTCACAGGGGTCACTGAGGGTAAATAAGGGAATGCAGAGGGAGTTCAGCCGGTCTCTCAGAAACACAAGTTCAAATAGTTTGTGGTTTATTTTGATAAACAACTGCAGGTTACTAACTGCTTCAGTGCAGTTTTAAGTTATCATGTCCGCCTTTAGTTTGTTTGTGACAGTTTTCGTTGTTGCCGTCAGCAATTTGTTGAATTGAGGTTGACAGGTAGAGCTGGTTCTCGGAAGCCTGAGTTTGTGGCGTAACACTGGCCACCCCCATCACCTCCCAACCCACCCATCCACCATAACCCTCTCTCTTCCCTGGGGGTTGTGTGTGTTTCTGTGTTTTCCTAAGGATTACAGGAGCCTTATCCAGTTTCATAACAAGTACATACATGTACATATACACACACACATACATACAAACACACAAACACACAAAGCTGGTTTTGTGCACCACACTGTCATCTGAAGACACACATGATGAGGGATAAGGCTGTGTAATTACATTCAGTCCTCACATATAGCTGTACAGATAAAGGTATTGTGTTGTGACTGTGATTGAGAATCATCATTCACAAAACTGTTTTTTGCTAATCCTCTGTAGTTCCTGTCACGTCCGTCAGACTTGTCATCAGCTCCCCCTAGTGAGCTCAGATGAAACAGGCTGTTTAGGTGGAATTTGCAAATGGTATATTATCATTCAGGTCAAGCCTGTTGCATTATGGGATGGAGAGGTTTCATTTTTTGCTTGGATTCTCAAAGTTTAAAGTTCAAAGTATCTCTGTTGTCCCTTACAGGGAAATTGGTTCGATCCCTGGCTCCTCCTGTACACATGTCGAAGTGTCCTCGCGCAAGATACTGAACCCCAAAATGCCCCCTATGTACCAAATAGCGTATGAGTGAGTGTGTGTGTGACAGATATGCACTGTGTAGAGACTAGAAAAGTGCTATACTGTCGATGCAGTCCATTTCTATTTGCATTAAAAGAGCAAATCTTCCTCAGAAAAAAAGACCTTTTTTGTTATGGAAGGAACATGAGATTCAAAACAAAACAATACAATACCAAAGTATTTATCTCTGTCCACCAGCTCAATGTCAGCAGCTTTGATGCTGGTTAGTACAGGACTGGGAAGAGTCTTTCTAAAGATGATTATCGTGTCTTTAGTTCTGAGGTTTTGTCTACATTCATATATTTTGTCAAAGCTTTAAAGTAGGAGGAGACTGGAGTCACTTTTTCCCAATATGTTTGTCATGTTTGCTCTCCCCTCACAGGACAGTAAAGATGCAGAGCAGTATTTCCCACTCACCGCCAACCATAGCTGTTGGGACTGGGTGAGGAGGAGAGACCACGAGAGAGAAGGAGAGGAGCGACTGAAGCAGAGAGAGAGAAGGAAAGTGCAGAGACAAAAGAAAGACAAGTAGGATTTTAACAGGTAAAAATGAGGCTTTATGGGAAAAATATGTTCAGTGTTGCCACAAACTTGAAAGCAGTCAGTGTCAAAGTATGTACCCTCTATCTCTCCACAGATTTTGGCGTACCTCGATGTTACTGCTGGATCATCGGCCCTTCCAGTGAACCGTCAGTCGCCTTCTTTTTCAACAAACCTCCCCCTGCAACTTCCCACGTTGAGCCTGCAAGGCAGGGGAGCCACAAGTGAATTTTCATGGCAGCGGCACTCTAGGGCTGCCATGGCAGCTGCTGCCGCTGATGCCTCACACCGTATTACCGCACTGACGCCGGAGGAAGAGGGACGACGGACTGCCGCCAAGCTGTTTGGGAGCGCCGCCCCGCTGCCACGGACAGAGAGAGAGAGAGAGCGAGAGAGGGGGAAAGAGAGAGAGAAGGAGAGGGAGGAGGAAGGAGGGGAGGTAGGGAGAGCAAGCGGGAACGAGTGTTTGGTGTGCGGGGCTCTGTTCGCCTCACAGGAGAAGCTGCGGGTCCACGCCTTGAGTCACACAGGAGAGAAACCCTTCCACTGCTCACAGCCGCACTGTGCCAAGGCCTTCAGCTCCAAATACAAACTCTTCAGGTAGAATTAATAACTTTCTTCAGTTCACAATCTTTTAAAAACAGTGTAACACAAGGTTTCTATAGCTTTCTCAGGATCCCACATGAGCCACTTCAGAAAGGATTAAATTCAAATTTTATTTAAAATGTGTGAACTTGAAAAAGTGGTATCTTAATCTTCAGAAAGCACTCACCGCACCCAGCTGTTCCCCAAGCCCCGCCCACCCGCACTGACTGTCCACCACTCAGATGCAGGAGACAGCTGTTTTCAGTGAAAAAGCTGTGATAAACCAAGTGTTCACTTCTCGTCCTGCATCAGACAGCAGACAGACACAGTTAGCAAGAAGCTGGTGAACACAGTGGAATATTTAGATTTCTCTTCCGAGTTGGTGGAGACCAAAATTAGAGCTAAAAATAGAGTGAATTTAAGACTTACATTATCAGGTGGCCAGGAACACGACTCCAAATGAATAATAATGTTGTAGCTGTTTGACACATAGGCCGCTGTAGCTTGTTTGCTAATACATTTCCCATATCATTATAAAATATAAATATTGTGTGCTTGTTTGCTCCAAGTGGCCAGAAATTCAATCAGTGCAGGTTTCAATGACTAAGTCTCAAACTCATCAACATACAAGGATGTTTGGAATCTGGTGATTCATGGGAAGTGGTTCCAAAATCCATTTTGGGTCCTGACTGTAAACCACTGTGACTCATTTATGTATTTGGACGGAAAGGAATTCATGCCTCACTTCAACACACACACTAGTGTCAGACTGAATAACAAACCTGCAAATAACAAAAGGAATGCTACTCTCCTAAAACACCTGTACTATTCACAGTCTGTCTCTTTCTTGCAGGCATATGGCCACACACTCTCCACAGAAGACCCATCAGTGCTCATTCTGTGAGAAAATGTTCCACCGCAAAGACCACCTGAAAAACCACCTGCAGACCCATGACCCCAACAAGGAGGCCTTCAAGTGTGAAGAGTGTGGGAAGCACTACAACACCAAGCTGGGATATAAGCGCCATGTGGCCATGCACTCTGCCACGGCAGGGGATCTCACCTGTAAAGTGTGCATGCAGAGCTACGAGAGTACGCCTATTCTCCTGGAGCACCTCAAGAGCCACTCCGGGAAGTCTTCGGGTGGCACCAAGGAGAAAAAGCACCCGTGCGACCACTGTGACCGCCGTTTCTACACACGGAAGGATGTGAGGCGACACATGGTGGTCCACACGGGTCGGAAGGACTTCCTGTGCCAGTACTGTGCCCAGCGCTTCGGCAGGAAGGACCACCTGACACGCCATGTAAAGAAGAGCCACTCGCAGGAGCTGCTGAAGATCAAGACGGAGCCTCCGGATATGTTAGGTCTTTTAGCCTCGGGATCACCACCTTGCTCTGTGAAGGAGGAGCTCAGCCCCATGATGTGCGGCATGGGTCCCAACAAAGACCCCATGATGGGCAAACCGTTCCCCAGTGGGGCCCCTTTTCCAATGGGCATGTACAACCCCCACCATCTCCAGGCAATGTCTAATACTGGGGTGGGTCACCCACACCCGTCCCTAATGCCCAGTTCCTTGTCTGCAGCTATGGGCATGGGCTGTCACATGGAATCCCCTGGACCTCTTCACCCACACTCCCATCATCACCACCATCATCACCACCATCACCACCACCACCATTCCCCTCCACTGCCCCCACACCACCAGCCTCCGGCTCCCCAGCAGCAGCACCAGCCCCAGCCAGCCCCCAAATACCAGCTGGGATCTACCTCATACCTGCTGGACAAGCCCTTGAAAGTGGAGATGGAAAGCTTCCTCATGGATCTGCAGAGCGGTTTGCCAGGCCCGGTTCCCTCTGCAGAGCCCCACGCTGCTGCCTCGCCCCCCAAGGACGGACTGGAGCCCACTTCGGGCCTGACGGATGAGCTTTGCGGGGATCCCCTCCTGTCCAAGAGCCCTGCGGTGATCGCGGAGTCTCTGTGTGCTGCTAACATGGACTTCTCCCACCTGCTGGGGTTCCTGCCCCTCAACCTGCCCCCCTACAGTGCCCCCATGAGCACGGGAGGGCTGGTGATGGGCTACACCTCATCCGCGACCTCCTCCTCTTCTTCCTCCTCTTCTTCCTCATCTCTGCACGCTGCCGAGCCCCACGCTGCAGCAGTCGCCGCGGCAGCAGCTGCCGTTGCCACAGCACCTCTTACCTCTTTGCAACCGCAACCTCAGGAGCAGCAGAGCTCCAGTGGGGGTCTGGGCCTCGGACCCCTGCACCCCCTCCCCCCGGTGTTCAGCTCCAGCCTTAGTACCACCACACTGCCTCGCTTCCACCAGGCCTTCCAGTGAGAGGCCCGGCCCTGGGCCCAGGCCTGCCCAGCCAAGATGGCCTCCACGCCAGCCTCAGCTCAGCTCAGCATGGATATTTTTCGGGCTGTGGTTCTTTACAGAGCCTGATAAAAAAAAGTTGGAAGATTAGAATAAATAAACACTTAGAAGCCTTAAATGAAAGCGCACAAAAGCTTTTGATTGAGCCTTAAAAGGAAGTTAAACCCCTTTGAGTAAAAAGGAAAAGGTGAGAAAAGAGGTTGAAGCAGCTTTTATTTGGGCTTTTTTTCCTATCCTATAGTTATAACGATGTATTAACCCTTCTTTTTTTTTATTTCCATTTACATCCCCTTTTATCCCCCTTCAATCCCCTATTTAGTAGTATAGAGGGCAGGATCAGTAGGCCAAAAGGCGTGGTACTGCATACTTTCTAATGTAATACTTTAAAAAAGAAAAAAAATCAAAGATAATTTTTAGTGAAGATTGTCTGTCTTGTTGTGACCCAGAAAAAAATATAGTTTGAAGTGGATATTTTGTTTTTACTTTTTTTTTTTTTTTCCAAATGTAAGAACATGGTAGAACGTGTCTCATCTTGAGTTTTGAACCACCCACTCTAATAACCTAAATTGTCATGATTAGTCTGGAGAGGAGAGAGTGAAGGAAAAGGAACAAAGAGAGATAGACGTTGAGTCAACAAATGAACCTTAACTAAAAATCCTCTTAAACAGCAAGGCTAGAGCCACAAAAGTGACCCTGCCTCTAAAAAAAGTGCTCTTTTATAAGAAAAAAAAATTAGATGCAAGTCCCAATTATTTTTCTGTAACTGATTTGCTCCTAGAGTCGGGTCAGTTTTAATGAGAATAGTTCACTTAATAAAAAACAGAGACCTACGTCGCCCCTGTTTGCTGCCAAACACAAAGACCAGTCACATAAATGGCCACATATTATTTTTAAAGAAAAGAAAGAAAGAAATGTGAAAGTGTGTGAGTTGGTTGACAATTATGTATTATCATGCTGGTTTTTTTTTTTTTTTTTTACTTTTCCTCAAGAGAAGCACTTTTTTGTAGCAGAAGGCACTTCACCTGTAGGAATCTCCTCCCTCGTGACTTCTAGAGGTTTTCACTGCCTGAGACAGAAGCTTCCCAATTCAGGGGCCGCATCCTCGGAGGGCCGTACCGAAATGAGACGATCTGGTCTATGGACGATTTTTTGCTTTGCGTCACCAGCTGTGCCCGTCCTTAGCGTTGCGTCACAAAACGCGGCTTCTATCGCCTAGCAACCTTGACAACACATAACTTTTTAACTCAAAGTTGTAAGGCCTGTGGTTTTAACAGTTGGACCGTTAGCTGTTGAACTGAGCTGAAACCAGATACTTGCATTTAAAAATGTAATCCTCTTGCTCTGTTGGTGTTGTTTGCTTTCATTACCGGCGCGCCATGAATCTTGGGATAGGTTGGGCCACGAAGGATCCACCCATTGGATCCTTTGTTCCCCAGGAAAAGAGGGCTGCATTTCTCGGCCACATTTGAAGGATCCTTCGAAATGGGACAGCATGGTCGCGCTGCTGTGACGCAATCGGTCTTCCTCCGAAGGATGCGGCCCCTTAATTGGGACACAGCTAGAGACTTTCTCCACACTTGTAGTTCCTCAGAAGACCCAGAATCCACCTGGCTTCTCTTGTGAGGACTCTCCTGTTCCTTTCTAGCAGTTATCTTTAAAAGTTCCCACGGTAATGATGTACTGCAGCTGTTATCTTGGCTGCCTGACATATCTAAGACATAGGCTCTATTTTTGGAATATAGTACAGACACATCTTTACGCATCATCATCATGGTGATGATGAACCCTGACATATGTGAATGGCAAAAAAAAAAACAAAAAAAAAAAACAAGAATTACAGTGACAGATGAGGAAAAAATGTGTTTAAGAATGTTATTGCAGTGTACGAAATATCTCAAAAATGAATATTATAATTGCTTTTATCTCAGTAAGGTGTATTTTAGATAGACGTATTAAAACTAAGTGATGATGTTTTTGATGTCTGGCAGGTTTACATTTGTGTGTATCTTGCATTTTTTGATCAAACAAATGGATGAAGTATTAGCTTTTTCCCTTAAGCTTTCTCTGTCATATCCAATCTTTACCTTTACATGTACTTGAGTTAGTATAGTGGAATCAGAACTGTGGATGGGAAATATCTATAGAAGGCTGTTTAGTGGCTTAATAATCACGTAGGATTTGAACTAGATAGATTGTGTCATAGGGGATGCTGACACGGATGGCCTATGAATTTACGACTGTCTTTATCCAATGGAGTATGTACAGTAACCCCTGCGCTGTGATGAAATCCCAGCCGGTTTCACTCCGAGCTCAGTGGTTTTGGATACCTTGGAGTATAGAGCCTTTCTAACCATTCACCACCAGCCTATAAAAACCTGAGCCCAAAGTTAACCTAAGCCTCAAAGTGAAATAGGTGCTCTTTATCTAATGTTCTGTCTGTGGCATGACCAACACACCTGGCATATCCATAACTTCACACGGGGCTGAGCTCCTACATCGTGCATCTGCGATAAGTTTGTTCGTACATGTCGTTCCAGTTGTAGAAGACCCGTTCAACTTTGCCTTTAGCAGTCATCGTGCCATGAGTGAGCCCCGCCCACTATTAAATGTTGAGTAAAAAACGAACAAAGAAAAGAAAAAACAGGAAAAACACAGCACATAAAAAATAAAAATAAAATACATATTGCTGCTTTTAGCTACGGTTGCTAATGGATGACAACTGTAGACCACTAGAACATTTCAATTTTTTTTTTTTTTTTTTTTTTTTTTGCAAGATGGACAGCGAGCTGAAAACATGCACAAACAGAACCAACAAAGTGTTCATCAGCCCCCGGCCCCAGCCCCCACCTGTACTCCCACTCCTCTTCTCTCAGCTGCTTTTGTAGAGTCAAAGGAAAAGGGTCTGAAAATATGGCGATATCTGGAAGAACGCAGTCACTGAATTCCCGGGCTTTGACATTCAAAGCACAGGGGGACACATGACTGACTGCATGACTTGGGGTATTGCTTCTAGTCATATATTTGTTTTGTTTGTTGTCATATGATATATTATTTTCTGTTTGTATAAAACAGGACCTCGAAAAACAACACAACACATCACCTCATTTTTATTTGTTTTATTTTTCTTACCAAAACCTGGGGAGAAGAAACTACATTTTTGCACAATTGCTTGTTACAAAATACTACAAGTGTAATCCGATTTTTTTATACTGTAGGATATGAACAGCTGTTGGCACCTGTGTGTTAGACAGGTGAATATTCCCCTTGGAAAGCAGGAGCAGCTTAAAATTCAGTATCAGCGAGCGCTGATGTTGAAAAAGCTTCCCCACAGTCTGACTGTTTAATCACAACTTCATAACTAAAATCGTAGATTTTATATTCTGAGTTCTGAACTAATTTGAAACTTAATTTTCACTTATTAGTCTCCCCCCTGGAAGGTCATTATTTTGATGATGACTCTTGTAAAATGATCAAACTTTTCATTGATCCTAAACAAATTAGTTTTTGGCACCTTTCTGACATGATATCTATATAGAAAAAAAAAAAAAAACATAAGATTCAAATTAGATCTTTATTATGAGTTTAAAGAGTTTAAGAAAAATCCTCCTGGCTTAAGCCAGATTTGTAGCAATCAAATTGAGCATTTATATTTTTGTAACAAATATTCATTTAGTCCTAAAAGAGTTACGAAAAAGCTTTTGGCATGTATTAAGTTTGTCCTCCCTGGGTTTCTGTGAGCTAATCTGAATTCTAGCACTTTCAACCTTTAAAAAAGAGTATTTTTTTCTTTTAAAATTTCAGCTTATATGTTCATATGTTTTTAATTTTGTATTGATCCTGTACATGTATGTGCCATTAGTTTGATGTGTAGACTTTATCAACCTTTGTGTATTTCTCTTCTCCAAAAGAATAACAGTATTTTTGATAGACTTTTCACTAATATCCTTCTACATAAAAGCCCTCTGCCCCTTCTCCTTTGAAACTTTTTTTTTGTTTTTGGGTAACCAGCTTTGCCTTCTTTCTCATAAATTTATCTAATCAAACTCTACAGCCAAGTGCTTGAAGAGAACAGCAACAACATATCTCTTACTCTGAGGCGGTGAGAAACAAGTGTTGTCAGGAGAGTGTCAAAGCCACAGCCTGACCACAACCTGCCAATGAACACAGTTGCAACAGAGACCCATCTGCAGGCCATTTTTAGACCGTGTAACTGAACAAAAATGAAGTCAGGAGTGACCCCAAAATAAAGCACTTAAAGCATACAGCCTGGTTGAACTGGTTGTCTCTGCCAACAGTAGCAATGTCCTGCTATAATCACTCGTGTGTAAAAGATTTTCATTCAGTTCTTCATTGGGAAGTGAGTTAACATGACTTTTAAGTAATGTTATGAAACACAAACTCATCAAGGAGTCAAAAAAATAATAATTTTTTTTGATTTTTTAAGACGGGAGTGAAAAGGTTGGTCAAGACATACCTGTAGTTGTGAAACACGGACAACAGATCTCAGGACTGTTGTGCAACCTAAGCTCATATTGGTGAAGTCTTTTCAGAGGTGTTTCCAGTGATTCACCCAGGACTGGGTCAGTCATCCTTAACAGTGGGTCAGGATTATGACATATTAAGTCAAAATTAAAATGTACAGAGTCAAAATTATCACTCATTAAGATGAAATTATGAAATACTTGAAAAATTATAAATCAAGATCATTAACTTGACTTTTAACATTAAAAACAAGGTTACTATGTCAAAATGATTTGATACTAAGTCAAAATTTGACTTGTTTTCTTATAATCCTGATTTACAAAGTCAAAATTTTAACTTAGTATCATAATTCTCATTTATTCTTTGCACAAGTTTTTATCATTTTTTTCTCTTTCTGGCAGAAATCGTCTTCCATAGAAATAGCTAACATGAAATGCTGATACCGAATCAGTGCGACTCTGAAACACTTGGTATAAAATGGATCCTCCCCTGACCTCTGACAGTGATGTTGTTCTGTTCTTTGGCTTGGCTGTAGATCCATTACCTCGACCTGCACCTACTAGGGATGCACTTATCCTCACCTTTTCCTCTTTACTAGTAGGTGCAGAACACAAAAATTTTAAGGGAAATTTTTCATCAGTTTAAGCCTGAAAAAACTGATTTGATTTTAATAATGCTCTCTCTCTCTCCCTCTCTTTTTTTGCTTTTAGTAAGAAACTGGGTACTGTCTGGTGCAGGCAACATCCACATGTAGTTTTATATATTTCTAGCTTAATGTAAGTCTTGCATTCCAACCTCTTTGTGTATCTCGTTTAGTGACATAGCCCTTTATTTTTTATCACTTGCTATTACAGCCACCTCTGGAATAAAAAAGGTGAAAAAAGGTGAACGAAAATAGAATATTTGCATTCACTTACACTATTTTATATAGCATGGAGTTTATCAACTACAGGGAGAATTATATAAATGATGTGCTTTGGAGAAAGAAAGAAAATGAGAAGTCTTGCTTTTTTTGTTACATATCTCACATGCAATCAGTTGCTGCAATGTAAAAGTGACAGATTTGTATATTGGTTGATCCAAAGAGATGATGAACACAACAACAGAACTATTGACTTATTGTACAGTACAGTGTATCTTTGAGTTGTCATGTGTTATGTTGAAATGATTAAAAGACAAACCAGCGGTTTCATACCCTCTTTGCATTCTTTTTTTTTTACTTCTAAGACTTTCTTCTTCTGCAAAATGTTAAATTCTTATACAAAAGAAAAGCATAAAAGTCATTTAGTCAACATAATTTAAACTGTTGGCTGGCGTAAGACTTCATACATGGCCATAACTACCATGGTGGACACTGTGCTCATGTCCTCTGTATTTTTATGGAACTTTTCAATAGTTAAAATCTTTATTGTTTCAGGCTGATTGTAGGGTACTAGTTGCCCATTTGAATATTATTCCAGGAAACATGGAGACGACTTTAAAACAGCAGTTAGACTTTTGACTTTAATGGACCTTAGATACTAATTGGGAAATAAAAAGGCAACACTTTCTTTGCTAATGTTAGCTATGCAAAACTTACATACACAAATATCTCCTTAAAGTGTGAAAATTTGATGAAGAATTAAAGGATCACCCCTATAATTATTAATATTTGGATTTGATCGTAGAAAGTAATAAAAATTAAAGTGAATAACCACACTAAAAAATTGTTTACAATCTCAGGACTATCTGATTAGTGGCTTGTGTCCAGCAGTGTGTCTAACTCTCATGCTGGACCAGGGTCTGGATTATGTCTCAGAGCTGCATCAGTAAGCCTGCATGCATAGCTGAGTGTCAAGACTGCCTAATTATAGTACTATGGAGCTAACCTATACTTATATCAACTGAGCTGACTCTCACATATACACTTATGGGATGCCAACTGTGCCATGACTCAAGAATAGAAACTCTTATGGTTTTGTAGAATTTTCTCAGGAGGAACCTGGAGAGTTCGTAAAAAGGATTTGAAAGGACAGAGACACCACAACACAGACTTTGTAATCTGATCATAGCCTGTCTTACACTGAACATTTTGGAAACACAGAAGGACAAACCAGGAATTAACACCTTGAAACACAAAGGGGCACTTCAGTGATTTTGTACTGCACATCCACAAAGCTGGGAGACAGTGACGGATTACGGGGGACATGGGCTCATTTGTGGGTGTAGGTTTGCATATGGTCAGTAGAGACATGTCCTCACCAATATTTTGGGAGAAAAGAATTTTCCCTACCAGTAATTAAGTGAACTATAAAATGAACTGAGTGAGTGAACTGAAATGTTTGGAGTGAAGTCATATCAGATCATTCCAATGTGCCCTCTAAGAGACCACGTCCACAAGACGTACTTAATACGTTAATATACTATGACTTGTTTTAAAACTTTTTTTGCCTTACTATACGATGTCGTTTTTATGCCTTATTATACTATGACTTTTTTATGACTTTTTTTGCCTTACTATACTATGAACTTTTTATACCTTGCTATACTATGACGTATTTATGCCTCATTATACAATGCTGTTTTTATGCCTTATTATACTATGACTTTTTTATGACTTTTTATGCTTTACTATACGATGTCGTTTTTATGCCTTATTATACTATGACTCTTTTATGACTTTTAATGCTTACTATACTATGACGTTTTATAACTTACTATACTATGACGTGTTTATGACTTTTTATGCCTTACTTTACAATGACGTTTTATGCCTTACTAAACTATGACGTTTTTATGAATTTTTATGCCTTACTATACTATGACTTTTTATGCCTTACTATACTGTCATTTTTATGACTTTTAATACCTTATTATACTATGACGTTTTTATGAATTTTTATGCCTTACTATACTATGACTTTTTATGCCTTACTAAACTATGACGTTTTTATCACTTTTTATGCCTTTATGTACTATGACACTTTTATCACTTTTTATGCCTTTATATACTATGACGTTTTTAGGACTTTTTATGCCTTACTATATTATGTCGTTTTTTTGAATTTGTATGCCTTACTGTACTATGACTTTTCATGCCTTACTATACTGTGTCGTTTTTATGACTTTTTATTCCATACTATAGTAAGACTTTTTATGCCTTACTATACTGTCATTTTTATGACTTTTAATACCTTACTATACTGTGTCGTTTTTATGACTTTTTATGCCTTACTATACTATGACTTTTTATGACTTTTTATTCCTTGCTTTACTATGACTTTTTATACCTTATTATACTATGACGTTTTTATGACTATTTATGGCTTACTATACTATGACTTTTTATAACTTACTATACTATGATGTTTTTATGACTTTTTATGCCTTACTTTACTATGACGTTTTATGCCTTACTATACTATGAATTTTTATGCCTTACTATACTATGGCTTTTTATGCCTTACTATACTATGAATTTTTTGAGTTTTTATGCCTTACTATACTATGACTTTTTATGCCTTACTATACTATGACGTTTTTATCACTTTTTATGCCTTTATGTACTATGACACTTTTATCACTTTTTATGCCTTTATATACTATGACGTTTTTATGACTTTTTATGCCTTTATATTTTATGACGTTTTTATCACTTTTTATGCCTTTATATACTATGACACCTTTATCACTTTTTATGCCTTTATATACTATGTCGTTTTTATGACTTTGTATGCCTTACTATATTATGTTGTTTTTTTGAATTTCTATGCCTTACTATACTATGACTTTTTATGCCTTACTATACTGTGTCGTTTTTATGACTTTTTATGCCATACTATACTATGACGTTTTATGCCTTACTATACTATGACTTTTTTATGACTTTTTATGCAATACTATACTACGTCATTTTTATGACTTTTTATGCCTTACTATACTATGACTTTTTATAACTAACTATACTATGACGTTTTTATGATTTTTTATTTCTTACTTTACTATGATGTTTTATACCATACTATACTATGACGTTTTTATGAATTTTTATACCTTATTATACTATGAAGTTTTTATGACTTTTAATGCCTCACTATATTATAACTTTTTATGTCTTACTATACTATGACTTTTTATGACTTTCTATACTTACTATATATGACTTTTTATGCCTTACTATAGTATGACTTTTTATGCCTTACGATACTAAGTCTTTTAATGCCTTACTATACTGTCATTTTTATGACTTTTAATGCCTTACTATACTATGAACTTTTGATGCAATACTATACTACGACTTTTCATGACTTGTTATGCCTTACTATACTTTGACTTTTTATAACTTACTATACTATGACGTTTTTATGACTTTTTATGCCTTACTATACTATGAATTTTTATGCCTTACTATAATATGGCTTTTTATGCCTTACTATACTATGAATTTTTTGAGTTTTTATGCATTACTATACTCTATCGTTTTTATGACTTTTTATGCCTTACTATCCTATGACTTTTTATGCCTTACTATACTATGACGTTTTTATCACTTTTTATGCCTTTATGTACTATGACACTTTTATCACTTTTTATGCCTTTATATACTATGACACCTTTATCACTTTTTATGCCTTTATATACTATGACGTTTTTATGACTTTGTATGCCTTACTATATTATGTTGTTTTTTTGAATTTGTATGCCTTACTATATTATGACTTTTTATGCCTTACTATACTATGACTTTTTTATGACTTTTTATGCAATACTATACTACGTCATTTTTATGACTTTTTATGACTTGCTATACTATGACTTTTTATAACTTACTATACTAGGAAGTTTTTATGATTTTTTATGTCTTACTTTACTATGACGTTTTATACCATACTATACTATGACGTTTTTATGAATTTTTATGCCTTATTATACTATGAAGTTTTTATGACTTTTAATGCCTCACTATACTATAACTTTTTATGTCTTACTATACTATGACTTTTTATGACTTTTTATGACTTACTATACTATTAGTTTTTATACCTTACTATAATATGAACATTTTATGCCTTACTATACTGTGACTTTTTATGACTTTTTATGCCTTACTATACTATGACTTTTTATGCCTTACTATACTATGAACTTTTGATGCCTTACTATACTATGACTTTTCAAGACTTTTTCTGCCTTACTATACTATGACCTTTTATGCCTTACTATACTATGTCTTTTTATGCCTTACTAAACTATGAATTTTTATGACTTTTTATGCCTTACTATACTATGACTTTTTATGCCTTACTATACTATGACGTTTTTATGACTTTTTATGCCTCACTATACAATGACTTTTTATGCCTTACTATACTATGACTTTTTATGCCTTACTATACTATGACGTTTTTATCACTTTTTATGCCTTTATGTACTATGACACTTTTATCACCTTTATGCCTTTATATACTATGACGTTTTTATGACTTTTTATGCCTTACTATATTATGTCGTTTTTTTGAATTTGTATGCCTTACTATACTATGACTTTTCATGCCTTACTATACTGTGTCGTTTTTATGACTTTTTATTCCATACTATAGTATGACTTTTTATGCCTTACGATACTAAGACTTTTAATGCCTTACTATACCGTCATTTTTATGACTTTTTATGCCTTGCTATACTATGACTTTTTATGACTTTTTATGCCTTGCTATACTATGACTTTTTATACCTTCTTATACTATGACGTTTTTATGACTTTTTATGGCTTACTATACTCTATCGTTTTTATGACTTTTTATGCCTTGCTATACTATGACTTTTTATGCCTTTATATTTTATGATGTTTTTATCACTTTTTATGCCTTTATACACTATAACGTTTTTATGACTTTGTATGCCTTACTATATTATGTTGTTTTTTTGAATTTGTATGCCTTACTATACTATGACTTTTCATGCCTTACTATACTGTGTCGTTTTTATGACTTACTATAATATGAACTTTTTATGCCTTACTATACTATGACGTTTTATGCCTTACTATACTATGACTTTTTTATGACTTTTTATGCAATACTATACTACGTCATTTTTATGACTTTTTATGCCTTAATATAGTATGACTTTTTAGAACTTACTTTACTATGATGTTTTATACCATACTATACTATGACGTTTTTATGAATTTTTATGCCTTATTATACGATGAAGTTTTTATGACTTTAAATGCCTCACTATACTATTACTTTTTATGTCTTACTATACTATGACTTTTTATGACTTTTTATGACTTACTATACTATAACTTTTTATGCCTTACTATACTATGAACTTTTTATGCCTTACTATACTGTGACTTTTTATGACTTTTTATGCCTTAGTATACTATTACTTTTTATGCCTTACTATACTATGTACTTTTTATGCCTGACTACACTATTTCGTTTTTATGACTTTTCATGCCATACTATGCTATGACTTTTTATGCCTTACTATACTATGTACTTTTTATGACTTTTTATGCCTTACTATACTATGACTTTTTATGCCTTACTATACCATGAACTTTTTATTCCTTATTATACTATGACTTTTTGTGACTTTTTATGCCTTACTATACTGTGACTTTTTATGCCTCACTATACTATGAACTTGTTATGCCTTACTATACTATGATGTTTTTATGACTTTTTATGCATTATTACGCTATTACTTTTTATGCCTTATTATACTATGTTGTTTTTATGACTTTTCATGCCTTACTATATTATGACTTTTTATACCTTTACATACTGTGACTTTTTATGACTTTTTATGCCTTACTATACTATGACTTTTTATGCCTTACTATACTATATACTTTTTATGCCTTACTATACTATGACTTTTTGTGACTTTTTATGCCTTACTATACTATGACTTTTTTATGCCTAACTATACTATGACTTTTTATGCCTTACTATACTATATCTTTTTATGCCTTATTAAACTATGACCTTTTATGCCTGACTATACTGTGTCGTTTTTATGACTTTTTATGCCAAACTATACTATAACTTTTTATGCCTCACTATACTCTATCGTATTTATGACTTTTTATCCCTTACTATACTATGACTTTTTAAGCCTTATTATACTATGACGTTTTTAATACTTTTCATGCCTTTCAACACTATTACTTTTTATGCCTTACGATACTATGTCGTTTTTATGACTTTTAATGCCTTACTATACTATGACTTTTTATGCCTTACTATACTATGACTTTTTGAGACTTTTTATGCCTTATTATACTATGACATTTTTATGACTTTTCATCCCTTTCATCACTATTACTTTTTATG
>NW_019525055.1:0-600 GCF_002814215.2 Seriola lalandi dorsalis
CACACACACACACACACACACTCACACAGATACACACACATACACACAGATACACACACAATGACTGATGCCTTCTCCCTCCTTCTCATGCATTCTCCGTTTTCGCAGCTCTCTCTGCACCACTCAGACTTTTGTGTGCTTGTCCTCTTGGTATGGCGTATGGTGGAACCGGTTCTACGCAGCTCCAGCACATGCTATCCCAGCCACAAACTGAGCAACAGCAGCAGCAGCAGCAACAGCAGCAGCAACAACAGCAGCAGCAGCAGCAGCCGCCGCTCCTCCTGCCTCTCACTTTACTGCTTGTGACTTTATCTGCTTGCCTTTCCCAATGGTACTTTTCCTCACGGTGCTGATTTCCTTTGTCCATAAGGCATGTTTCCCTTCAAAGTCCCGAGCGTGGAGGGGTGAGGAAAAGAGAAGCCGTGTCTGAGGAAAGGGGAGATGAGGGAACAGCGAATAAAATGTGACGAGGCTGGAGTGAAACAGAGATGCAAGGCTGCAAGTCAAGAGGGAAAGCACTAACTCGAGAGTGAGGAAGAGGGGACAGAGAGAAGGAATCAAGTTGGAGAGAAACGCGGGAAAAGGTAAAAAAAAAAAAAA
>NW_019525055.1:620-17060 GCF_002814215.2 Seriola lalandi dorsalis
GAGCAGCACCATCCCCACTGCATCACTCATGGTCATTTTTATTATTTTTTTATTGATATGCTGCAGGTTAACAAACCTCTAAATTGTTACTATTGAAAATCAGCCATGTGATGACATTTTATGTGTGGTGTTACTCTGCTCTTTGTGTCTGTAAGTCTCTTCATTGTTGTCTGCAGATGTGTCAGTGGATTAAAGTCAAAGTAGTTTTTGTTTTGGGAAATCGAGAATATGAGATTTAATCTTATTATTTATGTATTGATGAGTTTTATTTGTTCTCTGTGCTTTTTGTGACCTGATGTCATTGCGCTGAACAATACTGGGATAAACAAAAGTAATTTTAGGTATAATTCTGTATTTTATTTTTCTTTTTTGTCCTTAAACTAAAAATTGCTAAATGTTCAGTGAAAGAAAAGACAGGACCAGTGGTCTCATCCTGTCTTGTCCTGTCTGTAGATCAGTCGCCCTCAGTCCTGGTGGCAGCAACAAGCAGTGACAGCGACACTGAGGACGAGGCCCTGCAGAGCAACAACTCTCGCTACGACAACCAGACTCCTCCCTGCACAGGTAACTTACACACACAATGTCCATGATAACAATGATGAACTCTCAAAAAGACCGCACTGTGAGACACATCCACCAACGGGCACTTTCAAGTTTTGGACAAAGTCAATGTCAAAATTAGGGACATTGAGCACAAACTGACACGTGTTGACGCGTCTTGTACGTATGCTTTTATTGTGTCAGAGATGTTACTAAACTTGACCTCAGCTGTATACACACTCTTGTTTACGATTGAGCATAGATAAAAAGTAATAAGGAGCATGCAAGTTATTTCTCCTCTTCCTTCTTCCAGGAGAGCAGCTTCTGTCTGATGACATGAGTCTGCCTGCTGACAGGTGATTCCCTCTCAGTCTGTCAGACCTGGCAACCCGCTGCTTTATTCTCAGTGGCCACACTGTGATGCAATAACGGCCGGAGACAACACACATGCTAGTTACACAGATCTGTAGAGTAGAAGCTGCTTGTTTTGCATGAACTCAAAATGAAGACAATTTAACAACCTGGTTGTTTGATCACCTGTTTGTCCAGAAATAGAATAATTTCTTTTGGTGTCCTGAATATTTCCAGAATTGGACCACGACAGAAATAATGATAATGACGGGCCAGTTAATTAACTTTTTAGATGACAGGATAATATCAATTCATTGTCCTTTTTAAGAGAGAGAACCAACGTTGCGATTTTGCGACCTCTCTTAAAATTGTACTTTGATACTATTTCTCTCTACACTCAGTGACTTGACTACTCAATGTTGACCTCAGAAGTTTGATGTTTCACCCTGCTGCATTTACTGGTCATCATTTAGGGTTGTACTTGACTATGACTACCACAGCCATTTGTGCAATGACTGAATCTCTAAAAATGATAAGGGCATGAAAACTGTTTTTCATTTCACATTTTACCTGGACTACAGGGCATTTAGTCAATTAAATTAACTTTAAACACAAATCTGTTACCTTCAGTGTATAAATGCTTTTGTAAATTGGACTAAGTCTCCAACATATTTGCAAGTCTAAGGATAAACTGTACATAATCTATAGCCTGTCCATAAGAGCTTAGTGTTTTATAACCGCATTCTGTTGTATAGTTCGGTCTGTTTTGGGCTTCAGCCTCGACACCTTCTCGACTTCCTTCAGCCATGCACCTCCCAGTAAAGGTACTTTAAAGACTGAATTCATTCCCCGAACACTCTCTTAGTGACACTGCAGCTTGTCAACTGCATAAATTCACTGCTTCCTTTCCTCAAGTAGCTTTCCTGTATATTTATGTAAATGCCTTCACCCTTAATAACAGTCGCAGCGGCAACTGCAATTTCTGTCTTCATTTGACATTTGAAAAAGGCTAATTGATCACGTCACATGGATTATAAAACGGCTGCTGGCTAAAAGTTTGAAGCATGCTGCCGATCTGACACCATAACAATGTCCATGTAGGTCTTTTTGCTTGGACATCTGCTTGGACATCCCTGACTGGAGCTACAATTATTCATTCTTATTATTACTATTATTATTAATGTTAAGTTGTAGAAATAGTTTGGCGTTTTGGGAAATATACTTATTTACTTTCTGGCGAAGAGATATCACTATCATCGGTACACTAAATATAAAGCTCCAGCTAGCAGCGGGAGAGCCTAGCTTAACACAAAGGCTGGAAACAAGGGTAAACAGCTAGCTTGGCTCTGTCCAAACTTAGCAAGATCCACATCTACTTCTCCCTCAGATCCTACTGTGTTGACATGGAGGTAGTGTCTCCTGGACTGGAGATTAACACTAAATCAAACAGCACTGCTTTTCTATAGGTGGAAACTTTGAGCTAGACTGCACCATTGGCCAAAGTCAGTGACGTCACAGTTTTTTTTCCATCAGATGTCAAATGCAAAAATACCTGCAATGGGACTTTTTCACAGCAGACATTTAGATCTGTCACAGTAGGAAAAGTACAGCTGTTACTAACAGAGTTAACAATGGCCCTCTCATATATAAGTAAGCCATGACATTTAGCCAGCATGAACAATACCAGGACCCTGAAACTGAAGCAGGTAAATAGTGTTCAGCTTAAATTAAAGTTATTAGTAACACCTGTTCTGCTGCTGTGACGCATCAAATGTCTGCTATGGTCTGTACCTGATTCTGCTCATATGTTCTGTTTGACCTCAATACTCCCAATACACATGGCAAACACTGATGAAAAATGGTGCCCATTATAGGGAGAAAATGTCACATTGACATGCTATGTTACAGCTGATGAAGTAGAGAACAGAAGAACGACATGCTTAACAGACCTTTTTGCACTTTGTAAGACTGTTGTTTTACTCTGAAGTGGACCCTGTCCTGTTCATTGAGCCATATCTTATTTTGAAGGCCCCTTAACATTTTAGATCAAAGAAATTATATTATATATATATATATATATATTGTACGCTTCTACAGTCATTAGTTTACATTGTAAATATCTTGGCATATAAGCTTGCTGTACATGTGCCTGAAAGTGCATGGCTTTATTGGCTGGATTGAAAGAGGAAGGAAGTTGTTCTCACCAGACATGTCAGGTCAAACAGAAATCCAGTAAAGTAAAACTGATGTTTGAAACGATTCACCTCTACAGTTCTAGTCAAGCTGATCATGTGATTTCAACTTTTCCTGTGTTACTGTTGCTTCACAAATTCATTTACATGATGGAGGCGTGGGAAACACCGTTTATTAACCTTTTCTTTTCTTTGTGCTTGTTGTGTCAAAAGCTATTTTTGTTTTTAACGTTCACAGACTGCACTGTGCATTATTTGGTGTGTACATTTTCTTTTTGTGTAATAAATAAAATGTTTTATGATTCAGGAAATAATGCCATGATCTCATGTCTTCTGTGTCACATTACTTTGCATTTGGAAGATAATGCATCGTCACAGCAAGGTTAAAACAGTAATGTCTGAATGTAAAACAGTTAGAATCCACAATTGTACAAAAGGTTATATAGCCTAGTTGAAGCAGAAAGTCTGTGAACTGTGATGGATGTTTATAGCAGACAGCTTGGGTAATAATGTATCTGTTCGCCTTTGTTTCCTCCTCCAAATATGTTTGGCTATTTTTCCTGCAGTGCTGTAAGAAGTACTTTTCATGTAAAAGTAGCAATACCAAAGTGTAGAAATGCTCTTACAAAAACAGTCTCGCATCCAAGTTTTTATTTAAGTAAGAATACTTAATATTAGTATCAAAATATAGTATAAAGTGCCAAAAATAAAAGTACTCATTATGCAAAAAGCCCATTTCAGAATAGTGTATGTTATAATATTGGTTTATAATTATTGATGCAGTTGTCTCTAATGCCTGTGCTAATGTGGAACTAAATGGAGCCCACATGTCTGTGGGAACTGGACGTCACCCAACATAAGAAGCAGGTCCTCAGTCAGTCTCCGCTTCTTATGCATGCGCAATAAGAAAGTCATTTGACTCTAGTCTGATAAATTTTTAAAAATAATAAATAATAATGATAAATTCTTTCACAAATCACTGACAGCTGAAGAGCACAGTAAATGTAATGTACATTCCCACCACGGGTACAGACAGAGGGCCAGACTTGAAGCAACTAAAGCACCTAAACTTTCAAAGCAAGTTGATTATTATCAGAGAAGTGGACCATTGTTACCCATTTTACAAATGTAAATGGCACTGTGCCTCAGTCCCATCCCCTCGATTCAAAACTTACTAAACCTGCCCCTGACTCCCACAGTGGTTCAAGTCTAACCCTTGTTTGTTTCTTGTTTCCATACTTGAGGAAAAACCCTCACGTTCTTTCCCCCTCACTGAATTTCATCACCCTGTTTTCCTCAAAGGCCAAACTGCTGGAATGGAGAGAATAAAGCCAGATTACGAGAGGGGTGAAATGATGAGTCTTTTTATAGAAAGAATGTGGAGGACTGTTCACTTTTTGTAAAGCTGTTTATGTAACAGTAGACAGTACTGTTCCACATGAAAGCCCCGTTACAGCATCACATCGCTTCTCACACTGTGTGGCTTCTGGCATTTCACTCTGCTACATGAAAACAATTTGTTCAGGTTTCCTATTATTCACCTCCATGACTAAATAAAAAAATTACTGCCTGTTAATTCCTCTGCTGCGTGCTTCATAACCCTGGAGCCTGTTTGACCAACTGTCTGCAGAGGAGTCACAAGATGAAATTGGGCTGTTGTGAGATGATTAAAGGGAGAAGAAAGAAAAAACCACAAACTACTTCTACACAAACACATATATACACACACACATATATACTGTATATATATATATATAAGTTTTTCTTTGCCTTTTGTGATATTGGATAATTTGACCTCTTTGGGTCTTTAACCGTTGCATAGATAAAGCCATCTAAGAAGTTCGGAGGGGAAATCACCCTTTGGTGAAAGTGCTAACAGTTGATATCTGAAACCTGAGAGAAGAACGCAGGGTTTTGTGTTGTGTTTTTATAAGCTTGTGTGTTTTGTACAATCTCAACTGGAAAGGTAACTGGCAACTAAAGCTTTCAGATAAATCTAGTGGTGCATTTCCCTCTGAAATGTATTGGAGAAGTATAAAGTAGCATAACATGGAAGTAAGTTTCCTCAATATTGATGTAAAACTAGTCAAATTAAACCTTTGTCTTGGTACTGTAGCATCCATTTATTAATTTCAAACTGAATGTGCTGAGGCGCTCAGCATGAAGAACAAAGAATGTGTATCTGTCCAAATACTTACAGTCTGGGCTGTATGTACAGAGTTGAGGGGTGGCCAGCTGTAGGCTCACTCGTGTTTACTCATTTTGCAAATGTGCTCTCTTCTTTAAAATTGTGTCTCACCAACACCACCACCCCTTCAAACATTTCTAAACCTGCCCTTGTGGGTAAGTGATGTCAGGAGCAGATGAAAGGCTTTAGTTGGCCAATCATGAGCAGAAACTTCACTTGAAGAAAGAAACCAAACTGACAAAGTAAAGAAAAGAAAAAGCGTCAGCCAAAGACTTGGTCTAATCTTTATATACATGATAATTAGTCACCAGTTACAATACACATATTAATATATACTACAGGAACACAGATAATACAGGTACTCAACGTGTGTTTTACTGTTTTTTTTTGTTTTGTTTTTTTAAACCTATCCTGCATGTTGAATAAGAGCCAATCATGGGGTTTGTCTTCAAGCCTGGAGGACAAGAAGGAGAGGGCTGCTGGCTTGAACCAATCACAGTCCTCAGTGATCATATCCCCCTCATCCATATTGACCACTGGTCTAAATTTGAACAGATTGCATAGAGGCAGTCTTTTCAAATGTACACCGATGTCCAAACTGCTGAGGAATGCCAATACAACTGAAATGTCCTGCCTCACGTATCACCGCTCCTTTTTGAAGAAGAAAGCTTCACATTCATTTTTCCATGGTCGTGCAAATCATTTAAGCTTAGCTTTTAAACTCAAAAACTAGCTGGTCACAGACTTGGTGATGTGTTCAAGAGAAATGTCATATTTCACAAGGAGAAGGTGAAATCACTTCTTGTAGAAAGTGTAGGAGTGTGTTAAGTGAACCTTACCACAGGCAGAAAGTTATGATTCATAATCCTATTCTCTATGGGAAAAATGAATGGGAAATTGCCTTCATGAACTCAGCATTTATGCTCTGTGACCTTTCAAGTATGGCTGACAGAACTACATTTTGTTGCATCCTTCAGCAGAAGACAAACCCCCAGAGAGCCTTTTAATGCAACGTCATTATTGCTTACAGAGAGAAAGAAAAAGCTTTTTTGTGTACATAGACACACAGTGCAGATTCATGGAGGGCCCTATTGTTAGACACAGATTATGGGAGAGCAGAGCTGAACTTCTGCTTGCTTTCATCATCAGGGCAGGGAAACATCCGACTCAGAGGAACCTTTAGTGCAGGCAGCAGAGCGTGAGCGAGTGAGGGTTTCTCGAGCTTAGGTAGAGGATTTACCACAAGGGATGATGGGGAACGTTTTTATTGCTCATACAGTGACAACTTCTGGCAATTTTCAATATGACGACTAACAGTGTATAACTAACTCACAGGCTTTGGGTGAAGGTTTTGGTGAATGCAACCCATGGATCCTTGTCACTGAGCACTGTTGTGGTACATCTCACCTTTAGGAGCGCAGAGAGTGCGGCACTGAGCTTCACAGCAACACTAAAGACCTGCTGTGAAACCACATTTGTGATTTGAAAAAACCAGCAGCGAATGGCAGGGGGACAGAAAACTACTGCTGCACTGCACAGCTGCTCTGAGACGTGGCCACAAGTACAACATGCCTCAGCGAATCGGTCCATACAGAGCAGTTTTCCATGGCAGCACAGAACTGCCACCAGTTACAAAAAATACAACAAATCAGAAATGTATTTCGCTAGAATGAAATCATATTACTGTTACAACAAGAAAAAAAAAAAAGATCTTGTAATAATGACAAAAGACCAAGAGTTATCATGACAAAGCATCTCATTGTAAGAAGAAATGAATCTTGTTATAATATGAGAAGTCTTGTACAGAGCGCCCGAAGTGCTTAAAGATATTTTTTAGCTACACTAGCTCTGTGGTCTGTCAATGGCAATGTCTGTCAGTCTGTCCACCACTTTGGTCTCGACTAAAATATCTCAAAAATTCTTGTATGCATTGCCATGAAATCTGGTACAGATATATAGTCACCAGAGGAAAAAGACAACTAAGATTTCCTGACTTATTCTCTAGTGCCAGCAGGATGTTTACAAGTTTTGGTTTTATAGCGAAATCTCTTGACAAACATTGGATGGATTGCCATGAAACTTGGTGCAGATATTCATGGTCTTAAGAGGATGATTTGTAATTATTTTGGTGACCCCATGACCTTTCAATCTACCTCCACTACCGGGTCAAACTGTCACTTATCCTGTAATAAGTGAATGTGGTGCAGACACTCGTGATACCTTCAGGATATGAACTGTGATAACTGCCATCATCAGGTCAACATTTTTATTTGACCATGACTTGGCTTACGCCTAAATACTTGTAAAATGATAACATCTCCATCATAGTGCTAATTAGTGTATGTTAGCATGCTAACACTCCAAACTAAGATGAACACCATGGTAAACATTATACCTGCTGAACATCAGCATTGTCAATGTGAGCATGTTATCACCATTGTGCCACCTTTTTTGCACAAGATAACTTGTGCACATCTTTCGGGACTTCGGGGTCTTTGTAGTTTTGTCATTATGAAGAGAAAACATAAAAGTGGTGTTTTCACCTCGATCTGTAAAAATAAATTACTGTGAGCACTTCACTGTGTTGCCAGATGTCAGCAATTAAACAGAAAAGGATGGCCTGTACTAGGACAATAATAAGGTTGTACCAGATTTTTTTTTTTTTGTTCTAGAAACACAATAACCAGACTTGGTGTTCTGTCACCATAATTAATTCACCAAATAATTTTTAACATGTAAACACTAAATCCATCTCTATCCAGAACTATGACTGTATGACTGCTGAGTTTTTGTACAGAAGCAACCATTTTATTTTTAATATACTACTACTGAAATGATCAAACTTTTACTAGATTGTTTATTGAAATGAATGAACCCCAGCTATTCACAGAATGATCCCTTGTAAAGGATGCAGCACTTAGAGAAGAAATACAGAGCTTTAAGTCCAACCTAAACATGAAAATATATTGTTTGTCAGTCAAACTGTCAGTAGTAGACGATGGTCTCGGGTGTCAATTTCTGACTCTAAACCATCCACCTCCACCTCTCTCTGAGGTTTTATGGCGCTATAATAACATCATACTACTTTAGCCTTTGCTTCTCAGAGACAATTCACATGACCACAGGAGGTCGTCGGTCTAGAAAATAGCGATCTATAGGTTGGTTTAAGCGTCTGAGCGACTACTGCTGTTTTTTTTGTTTTTTTTGTTTTGCTTTGGTGAAGAATGAATGAAAGCGAGGGTGGTGCACCTTTGAATTCATCAGAACATCTTTGATTTAACTCAGATGTGCATAAAGTAGATAAAGACTAATTGGAACAAATTTTTACCTGACAAATGTCTGTCCTTTAATTAATTTCTGCAACGTAAAGACTCAGCAGATGTCAGTTGAAATAGAAATCTTTGTCATTATAACAAGATCCTAAGAAAACCATTTTGTCTCATGGTGGCACCTCTGCTTCTCTACGGTTTACTGCCCTATGTGATCTGTGTAAAAGATCTAATCTGCGATCTAAACAACTTGTAAGACAGTAGCTGTAAGTGAGGCCCAAACTCCACAGCAGCTCAGTTTACTCACGTGTTCCTCATCTCTAATCAACCTTTACTAGTCATCTAACACCTGCAGAGTTGGAATAAAAACCTACAAACTACTGATATAATCTGATTGGCAAGATGTTTTTTAAGGCTGATACTGATTAAAAAAAAAAAAGAACTCAAAGCTGCAGAATGGATATATAGTATTTTAAGCCAATAATTAACATCTTTAAGTATGTTTTCCCGAGATTTTTAATTCATGTCAGGGTGAGAGAGCAGGGTGAAACAGCAGCTAGGCCACGATAGGACTATAACTCTCCAGTGAAAGCCAAACCGGTTCAACACCTTTATATACTTTAGCAGCTCTTGAAGGCAGAGGCTGAGTTTACAGACTGATGCCCCTCAAGTATTCAACAGCATCACATCCTCACCTCCACCTCAGTCTGGCGGTAGGAGATTGTGACAATCCAACATCTTACTGTTTAAAGTCAATATCTGAGCCATCTGTCGGGCCTCATGGAACATGGATTAAAACCATTGATTTACAAGACAGAATTATTATATGTACACTCCTCCAGCACTCACTCAACTCACAATTAGTACTCATAAAATACATACACATCCATGCCCAAGTGAATAGGTAAAATGACTGTGATTTCCATTGGTTTCCGGTACTTCTCCCATCTTCTTTGGGTATCAACCAATGCTTCTAGAGACAATGACTGTAGTGATACTTCCACAAAGGGATCCAGTGGCTTTAGTTTGTTGAGTTGAGTGTCTTGACAGTACATTCCTCATAGCTAGATGCCCCCCAAAAAAGAACAGCCCACCCCCTCCAAAAAAAAAAAAAAAAACCCAAAAAAACAAAAACAAAAATACCACGTCATGTCAACTTACTTCACAGAGTCTCTGAGGACGTTCTGGGACATGAGGTACATTCTGCTCCACTGACAGTTTGATGCTCTTCCCTTGTCAGTCCACAGGATGGTTACAGGAGACTCCGAGGTGAGTCTACCAGCAAGACTGAAAGAGGAGGTGATGGCCCTCTGTGTCAAAGATGACAAACCAGCAGTTGTCGGATAAATCACCTGTTTTGATATCACACCTGCTGGGTGCTTCATCAACCAGTGACTGGGCCAGGAAAGTCGAGGAGTGATTGACAGAACCTGGTTATCACGTACATCCTGACATTTAGAAAATCACTGCATCAACCAAAGAATGTGGTATGACAATGTTAGGGAATGTCTGGGAAAAAAGTTAATGCATCCAAATGAAACTTCAGTAAACCCCACCCCTGAACAGCGACTGTCCAATCATTGTTTAGAAACCGCAACTAGGCACGGCAAAGAACATCGACCATGTATTTGTTAGCCTTTCCAAACCCATAAACACAAGATGTGTGTGTTTGTCTGCTGTAGCATAAGCTGTAAATGTTAAATATCATGTTTAGTGTAACATTATCAGCTCCAGTAACCTCAGCACAATCTTTACCTGAGATAGCATTACATTTGCCTGTCAGTTAGTCCTCATCCTCAAAGCCTTTTGTCTTGGGACTCTCATAACCGCTTTGTTGTTTGTCCAAGTATGTTTTTCCACAAGCTAAGAATCCAAGGATGGTTATGACAGAGCGAAATAATGATTTTCCATTTTCCATTGTCGTACTGTAAAGTATGTAACACTGGGGTTAGCTAGCACTGCCCTTTGTGCAAGAGCAGTACTGCTCCATTACCTCTATGTCTTCTACATGGATTATCAGATGGCGAGGATGCTACCTTGTAGCTTTAGCCTCCGTCTTTTAGCATAATATCTTGTACGTAGAATATTTAAAATCCTTTAACAGCATTTTTTTTTCAAAATCTGTTTACAGCCAACTCGGGAAGATTACAAGTATCAGCTAGCTAGATATGATTAAAATCTGTTGTCATTTCAGCTGCGAAAATCAACAGTTGCTGTCCAGAAACGAGAAGCCGCTTTTGTCAACTTCTGTGTGAATCGAGGATCCATTTTTTCAAAAATTACCAGGAATCTGGAGTGGTACAACAAAAAGCCAGAAAGGTGTAGCAAGAGTAACTAAGGGGGGTGGGGCTTAGCGAATGTCAATTGCTCCAACAACACATGGAAAATATTACAGTATGAGAGGGAACAAAAGGATTTTAAGTGTATTAATGTGAATAGGAACATTTTGATACTTTGAAAGTTATGAATTTAATGTGGCTCACGGTTGATTTTCATTAAAGTTTCATGGTTATTTGTGGGATAGTTAGTTATTGAGTATGGTTAGACACAGTAATGCTATAGGGTGTATTTGAGGGAAAGTTACACATATAATGCAAAGTGACAGACGTTGTTCCATAGATCAGTGTCACCAAGTGAACTATGTATGGGTGCCATCAGCCCTTAGACATTGATATGAATCTTATATGGAACTTTTCATGATAGTATCATCATATAAGTCAGTAAGAAGGTTATTATTTGATGATTACATAGTTGTTTGTTAATAATGATTATAAATTAGCATTAAAGACGAACCCTATAGATGGACTACCTTATTTGGTGTTGGATTTATCAAAACCAATGAAAATCAGTGGAAAACGTTTTCTTATATCTTAGTCAGGTGTTGCAGGAGAGTGCAGTCTTATGAAAGCTGGCATAAAGACTGAGTTTGCTATGACTTGCTAACATAACTGAAGTGCAGCACTGTCAGCAGTGTGTTAGACAGCAGAGAGGGGGCACTCCATTGTAGAATCTAGATCACATCAGAGAAAGATCCAATTATAAAGGCGCTGTTGGGCCATGGGAGCCAGCCTCAGTGGATTACTCTGACAGTGGGAGATGTCTTGGAGTTGGTGATGACTGGGGTGTTTGCTATGTAGTATTGTTGCTGTGCAGCTGTTAACACCACAACTTTATTTAAAGATAGAATACTCTGCTCTTTTACATCAGGCTACTGAGAGCCTGCCCAAAAATGGGTAGATTCTCTTCATGCTATTCAAAGGACTATGAATCTTAAAGGACTTTTTGAGAAACGTGCTTATTCACTTTCTTGATGAGAAGATAAATACTGTACAAACTTTCTCATGTCTGTATACTAAAGAAGCCACAGCCGGCAGATGATTGGTTTAGCTTGGCATAAATCATCAAGAAAGCGATTAAGTATATTTCCCAAAATGTCACACTATTCCATTTGATCGCACAAGCCAGACTTGTCCTTAATGGTGATATTAACACATAAATTGAATAATTAGTGAATATGTGTGTAAGGGGAAGCATTTGTTCTGCAGCGTTCAGCGAACCTGGTGTGACATTAAACGGTTGTGCATTTATCAAGCCTGTAGGAAAATACTTCTGTTCAGTGGGTTTTGTGTGAAGGTAAATACACTTGAAACACTTGCAATAACTATGTGGCTCAACAGCAACTATAACAAAAATATATTTGTAAATACCCCTCCCCAAGAAACCCATTATCCCAGGAGTATATCCCCATCTGGAATGCTGGACTACATAAAGCATTTATTCAGGTAAGTGACTGCTAATCTTTTATAATCCGGTGTTAAGTGCTTTTATCTGTAGACAAATTGTTGCTGGATAATGGCTGGGTCATTGACTTTATGTGAGGGGGCAGAACATCATGTGCCTTCAGAAACCAGGAGCAACAATTTTTCCAGCCTTGTCTATGAACTTTATTCATCTGCCACCTAAGCATTGCTGAGAGAACAATGAGGCAAGCTGCGCCATTAGAGCTTAATATAATGCTCAGTCGCTTGACATTCTTGTCAGCTGTCTTAAGACCAAAGATGGTATGTGTCACCTCACCCTGCAGTTACACCTTGGCAACATAAAATAGAAGGAAAGAGAAATAATAAAGCTGAATGATAACACAGTCAACCTCTTTCACATTGCTGGTATGTCTAAAGGGCCGTCCTTCCTCTTATATGCAGAAAAATGTGTGCAGATGGGTCATTTTAAGAGATGATACACAAATTTGTTTTGTGTGCTACCCTTCCAATGAAGGGTAAACTTAATGCTACTATACGTCTACACTCATACTTCAGACAAGAGTTGACCTTTCAACTTTGTGGGAACAGTTTGGGCTTATTCCTTTTTCAACCAGAGCATGACCAGTTCATCAGCAAGTTGATTGTGGTGCTGCCCTCAAAAATCTGGTATTTGTCAGCTAGTTTCACCTAACATCAGTTTCTGACCTTGCTAATGCGGTTGTGGCTGAATGGGAGCAAATCCCAGCTGCCAGGTTCCAAACCTTTGAAGAAACCCTTCAAAGAAGAGTGGGGGGTGTTATAACAGCTCATTAATGCTCTTGGAGTGACATGCTCAGCTGTCACATATGGGTGTAGTTACTTCTGGTCAAGAAGTGTATACTCTTGCTTCTGCAAGTGGTTAGATCAAATTTTTCTTTCTGCTTGTACTTGAAAGGAACCAATTTTCCCTCCTCTCCAAAATACATCATTTCTGTCTCAAGACACTTCCGAGAGTGTGGAGCAACCAAGCATTCAAATTAAACTTTAACAAGTGTTCAGACTGAATTCAAATTAACCTTTGTCTAACCTAGCACTGAGGAGCTCTTGTTCCAATACAGACTTAGGCTCCAGCTACGAAGCACTATTTTATGTGACCACTCAGTGTCCAGGTGATTGATAATAAAATTTACCTGCAACTCCAGTTCTTCCTGTTATTTGCCTCTAAACTTCCTCATTCATCCTTGTTCAAGAAATAGAGTCACAAAGCTCAAGATACTGTAGGTAGAACATTTTTTGCTCAAGTTGAAACATTTTTGAATCTTAATTTGCCCCCAACTGTTCTTTTCATAGACTTAGTAGGCAGTGGTGCAGCCTCTAAGATATTAGAAACTACATCCTCTCCATCGATGGAGAGGATGCAGTTTAACAATTTACCTACAGCATTTAGGAGCAGGGCTTGTGCTCAGTGGGCCAGCGTACATTTGGAAACAATTCGGCTTAGGACAGAGAGCACCACTCTTCCGACAAAGACTCAATAATCACGTAACAACTGCAGGAGCCACAACTACCTACTATCAAAGAAAGACGTGTTGTTGAAGGCAGAGGTGGGTGGAGGGATGGGTGGGCTGAGGGGGAGGGAGCAGGGCTGAATAAATGAAGGAGATGGTTTGGTTTGGGCCACCTCTTCAGATGGTGGCATCATAGGGCAGTTGAGGCACTGCCACTCCAGGCTTTCGATTGGAGTAGCGCTGCGTGTAGGGCAGCAAGTGGCCAGATGGTGACAGGCCTAACAGCTCCCTAGATCTGCCTGGCCACCTACGGCTCCATAAGCGACTACCATAACCATGCCTGCGGCTTCGCCTCACTGCCTGCCCCAACAGCATGGCTGTCTGGGGCCAGAGTGGGTCCGTGAAGCTAGAGATGCTGGACTCCTGAAAAGGGATACAGGACCTGCGCCTCAGTGGGCGTTCTTCTTGGTAGATGCGGGAGGCTGTGAAGAGGTCAGGACTAAAGTCGGAGCAGGGCTGCCGTAAGCCTTGGGTCAGGGAGATGCGGCCCTCCAGCGATGGCCCCAGCAGGCTGAGGCTAGTTCTGTCTGTGAACGAGTCCGTTCGGTCTTCATAGCCGAGGTCAGCGGGGGCCGAGCACTGCTGCAGGGGCCAGCCTCCGCGACCCTTCCCCCCGATGTCCGCAGTGCTGCCTCCCTCTCCACCATCACGCTCTGCCCTGACTGCCTCGTCTTCCTCCTCCTCCTCCTCCTGTTCCTCCTCCTCCACTTCGGCTGGCTCTTCCTCCTCCACCTGTCCCTCCACCACACCCTCCTCCTCGTCCTCAGTGCTGGTGGGTGCCGGGGAGCGTGGGTCCCGCAAGAAGACCACTATTACAGTGATATTATCACTAGAGCCTGCATCACGGGCAGAGGCCACCAGCTTGTGGGCCACCATGGTGGTGTCTCCAGTGTTCTCCTGGAGGTGGTCGCTGACTACCCGCACCGCCTCATCTGGACTCACTGTGTCCCAGAAGCCATCACAGGCCAGAATCAGGTAGTCTTCTGAACCGTCCAGTGGGAAGATACTATGGTCTGCATCACCACAGATGTAGGGTTTGTGCTCTGAGTCCCCTGTCAATATGAACAACAGGTTAGTCTGTTAGGGCCTGCTTCTACCAGCATTCATGGCAGCAAAAGTTTGCACTTTGCAGTTGATCTGAGTGAAATGAGTGAACCGTGAACAGTAAAACTGTGCTTAATTTTCTTGAACAATGGTAAACTCAGTGTGGTATACAGAGTGCCTGACTGAACAAGTAGTTTACCTATTGCTCTGGATACAGACAAACTGCCATTGACCCTCCATGTGCCAAACCAGATTACACAGCCTCCCAGAGCCTCGATCCTCTGCTTCTCATCCTGCAGAGACACACGAAGCACAACTAGCTTTAGTGGTTGGTCATAATGGTGATGACTGTCACATGGTGTACAACAACCTGAAGTAGCCGACAATATGTTTCCTGCCTCTGCTGTACACTTAAAGTGCAAGTCCACTCAATTACACTCTTACAACAATACATTAATACAGGTGGTGCTTTTGGGTTGGTTGGTATGATATTTCATAATGTTTTTATACCTTTCTATACTATGACGTTTTTATACCTTACTATACTATGACGTTTTTTAACGTTTTTATGCCTCGCTATACTATTACGTTTTTATGCCTTAATATGCTATAACGTTTTTATGCCTTACTATACTATGATGTTTTTTGACATTTTTATGCCTTGCTATACTATGACGTTTCTTAACGTTTTTATGCCTTGCTATACTAAGATGTTCTTTGATGTTTTTATGCCTTACTATACTAAGACGTTTTTATGACTTATTATACTAAGATGTTTTATGCTTTACTATAATATGACGTTTTTTAACGTTTTTATTCCTTACTATATTATGATGTTTTTTGACGTTTTTATGCCTTACTATACTATGACGTTTTTTATTGTTTTTATGCCTTGCTATACTATTACGTTTGTATGACTTGCTATACGATGTCATTTTTTTAATGTTTTCATGCCTTGCTATACTATTTTTTTAAAGTATATTTTTTCAGGCTTTTTATGCCTTTATTTGACAGGACAGTAAAGACACAGGAGATGGGGGAATAACATGCAGTAAGGGCCATCCGATGCGGGACTCGAACCGGGGCTGACGGCAGCCTCTACACATGGGGCGCCTGCTTAGACCACTACGCTACACAACGACATTTTTATGACTTTATATACTAGGACGTTTTTATGACTTACTATACTAAGATTTTTTATTCCTTACTACATTATGATGTTTTTTGACGTTTTTATGCCTTGCTATACTATGACGTTTTTATGACTTGCTATACAATGTCATTTTTTTAACGTTTTCATGCCTTGCTATACTATGACGTTTTTTAATGTTTTTATGCCTTGCTATACTATGACATTTTTATGCCTTACTACACTATGACGTTTTTTTAAAGTATATTTTTTCAGGCTTTTTATGCCTTTATTTGACAGGACAGTAAAGAGACAGGAGATGGGGAATGACATGCAGTGAGGGCCATCCGATGCGGGACTCGAACCGGGGCCGACTGCAGCGAGGACTGTGGCCTCTACACATGGGGCGCCTGCTTAGA
>NW_019525055.1:17080-19646 GCF_002814215.2 Seriola lalandi dorsalis
TTTTATGCTTTACTATAATATGACGTTTTTTGACGTTTTTATGCCTTACTATACTATGACGTTTTTTAACGTTTTTATGCCTTGCTATACAATGTCATTTTTTATGCTTTACTATAATATGACGTTTTTTGACGTTTTTATGCCTTACTATACTATGACGTTTTTTAACGTTTTTATGCCTTGCTATACAATGTCATTTTTTATGCCTTAATATGCTATAAAATTTTTATGCTTTGCTATACTATGACATTTTTTAATGTTTTTAATACCTTGCTATACTATGACATTTTTATGCCTTGCTAAACTATGACGTTTCTTAACGTTTTTATGCCTTGCTATACTAAGATGTTCTTTGATGTTTTTATGCCTTACTATATACTAAGACGTTTTTATGACTTACTATACTAAGATGTTTTATGCTTTACTATACTGTGATGTTTTTTTAACGTTTTTATTCCTTACTATATTATGATGTTTTTTGACGTTTTTATGCCTTACTATACTATGACGTTTTTTATTGTTTTCATGCCTTGCTATACTATGACGTTTTTATGCCTTAATATGCTATGACGTTTTTTGACATTTTCATGCCTTGCTATACTATGACATTTCTTAATGTTTTTATACCTTGCTATACTATGACGTTTTTATGCCTTGCTATACTATGATGTTTTTTAGCGTTTTTATGCCTTGCTATACTAAGATGTTTTTATGACTTATCATACTAAGATGTTTTATGCTTTACTATAATATGATGTTTTTTTAACGTTTTTATGCCCTACTATACTATGACATTTTTATGCCTTACTACACTATGACGTTTTTTTAAAGTATATTTTTTCGGGCTTTTTATGCCTTTATTTGACAGGACAGTAAAGAGACAGGAGATGGGGAATGACATGCAGTGAGGGCCATCCGATGCGGGACTCGAACCGGGGCCGACTGCAGCGAGGACTGTGGCCTCTACACATGGGGCGCCTGCTTAGACCACTACGCTACGCGACGCCCCTATATACTTTTTTACGCCTTACTATGACGTTTTTTAACGTTGTTATGCCTTGCTATACTATGACGTTTTTATGCCTTAATATGCTATAACGTTTTTATGCCTTACTATACTATGACGTTTTTTGACATTTTCATGCCTTGCTATACTATGACGTTTTTATGCCTTAATATGCTATGACGTTTTTTGACATTTTCATGCCTTGCTATACTATTACGTTTTTATGCCTTAATATGCTATAACGTTTTTATGCCTTACTATACTATGACGTTTTTTGACGTTTTTATGCCTTACTATACTAAGACGTTTTTATGACTTATTATACTAAGATGTTTTATGCTTTACTATAATATGACGTTTTTTGACGTTTTTATGCCTTACTATACTATGATGTTTTTTAACGTTTTTATGCCTTGCTATACAATGTCATTTTTTATGCCTTACTATACTATGACGTTTTTTGATGTTTTTATTCCTTACTATACTATGACATTTTTTAATGTTTTTATACCTTGCTATACTATGACGTTTTTATGACTTACTATACTAAGATGTTTTATGCTTTACTATAATATGATGTTTTTTAACATTTTTATGCCCTACTATTTTATGACAATTTTTGGACGTTTTTATGCCTTACTATACTATGACGTTTTTTGACATTTTCATGCCTTGCTATATATGCATTTCTTAATGTTTTTATACCTTGCTATATTATGACGTTTTTATGCCTTGCTATACTATGATGTTTTTTTTATGTTTTTATGCCTTACTATACTATGACGTTTATACCTTACTATACTATGATGTTTTTTAACGTTTTTATGCCTTAATATGCTATAACGTTTTTATGCCTTGCTATACTATGACATTTTTTAATGTTTTTAATACCTTGCTATACTATGACATTTTTATGCCTTGCTAAACTATGACGTTTCTTAACGTTTTTATGCCTTGCTATACTAACATGTTCTTTGATGTTTTTATGCCTTACTATATACTAACACGTTTTTATGACTTACTATACTAAGATGTTTTATGCTTTACTATACTATGATGTTTTTTTAACGTTTTTGTTCCTTACTGTATTATGATGTTTTTTGACGTTTTTATGCCTTACTATACTATGCCGTTTTTTATTGTTTTTATGCCTTGCTATACTATGACGTTTCTTAACGTTTTTATGCCTTGCTATACTAAAATGTTCTTTGATATTTTTATGCCTTACTACACTATGACGTTTTTTATTGTTTTTATGCCTTGCTATACTATGAAGTTTTTATGACTTGCTATACGATGTCATTTTTTTAACGTTTTCATGCCTTGCTATACTATGACGTTTCTTAACATTTTTATGCCTTGCTATACTAAAATGTTCTTTGATATTTTTATGCCTTACTACACTATGACGTTTTTTTAAAGTATTTTTTTTAAGGCTTTTTATGCCTTTATTTGACAGTACAGTAAAGAGACAGGAAATGGGAGGCAGAGAGGGAAATGACATGCAGTAAGGGCCTACTGCAGCGAGGACCGTGGCCTCTACACATGGGGCGCCTGCTT
>NW_019525055.1:19982-26145 GCF_002814215.2 Seriola lalandi dorsalis
TATACTATGACGTTTTTTATCGTTTTTATGCCTTGCTATACTATGACGTTTTTATGACTTACTATAATAAGACATTTCTTAACGTTTTTATACCTTGCTATACTATGACGTTTTTATGCATTGCTATACTATGATGTTTTTTGATGTTTTTATGCCTTACTATACTATGACGTTTTTAACGTTTTTATGCCTTACTATACTATGACGTTTTTATGCCTTGCTATACAATGTCATTTTTTATGCCTTACTATACTATGACGTTTTTTGATGTTTTTATTCCTTACTATACTATGACATTTTTTATGCCTTACTATACTATGACGTTTTTTGATGTTTTTATTCTTTACTATACTATGACATTTTTTATACCTTGCTATACTATGACGTTTTTATGCCTTACTATACTATGAAGTTTTTATACTTTACTATACTATGATGTTTCATAATGTTTTTATACCTTTCTATACTATGACGGTTTTATACCTTACTATACTATGACGTTTTTTATTGTTTTTATGCCTTGCTATACTATGACGTTTTTATGACTTGCTATACGATGTCATTTTTTTAACGTTTTCATGCCTTGCTATACTATGACGTTTCTTAACGTTTTTATGCCTTGCTATACTAAAATGTTCTTTAATATTTTTATGCCTTACTACACTATGACGTTTTTTTAAAGTATTTTTTTAAGGCTTTTTATGCCTTTATTTGACAGTACAGTAAAGAGACAGGAAATGGGGAGGCAGAGAGGGGAAATGACATGCAGTAAGGGCCGTCCGATGCGGGACTCGAACTGGGGCCTACTGCAGCGAGGACCGTGGCCTCTACACATGGGGCGCCTGCTTAGACCACTACGCTACACGACAATGTTTTTATAACTTCCTACACTATGACGTTTTTTAAAGTATATTTTTTCGGGCTTTTTATGCCAGGACAGTAAACAGACAGGAGATGGGGAATGACATGCAGTGAGAGCCGTCCGATGCGGGACTCGAACCGGGGCCGACTACAGCGAAGACTGTGGCCTATACACATGGGACACCTGCTTAGACCACTACGCTACACAACGCTATACTAAGATGTTGTATGACCTTTTTATGGCTTGCTATACTATGACGTTTTTTGATGTTTTTATTCCTTACTATACTATGACATTTTTTTATGTTTTTATAGCTTGCTATACTATGACGTTTTTATGCCTTACTATACTATGACGTTTTTATACCTTACTATACTATGATGTTTCATCATGTTTTTATTCCTTACTATACTATGACGTTTTTTAATGTTTTTATGTCTTGCTATACTATGACATTTTTATGCCTTTATGCTTTACTATACTATGATGTTTTTTTTTAACGTTTTTATTCCTTACTATATTATGATGTTTTTTGACGTTTTTATGCCTTACTATACTATGACGTTTTTTATCGTTTTTATGCCTTGCTATACTATTACGTTTTTATGCCTTAATATGCTATAACGTTTTAATGCCTTGCTATACTATGACATTTTTTTATGTTTTTAATACCTTGCTATACTATGACATTTTTATGCCTTGCTAAACTATGACGTTTTTTAACGTTTTTATGCCTTACTATACTATGATGTTTTATGCTTTACTATAATATGATGTTTTTTTAACGTTTTTATGCCCTACTATATTATGACGTTTTTTGACGTTTTTATGCCTTACTATACTATGACGTTTTTATGCCTTACTATACTATGATGTTTTATGCTTTACTATAATATGATGTTTTTTAACATTTTTATGCCCTACTATATTATGACAATTTTTGGACGTTTTTATGCCTTACTATGACGTTTTTATACCTTACTATACTATGATGTTTCATAATGTTTTTCTACCTTTCTATATTATGACGTTTTTATACCTTACTATACTATGACGTTTTTAAATGTTTTTATGCCTTGCTATACTATGACGTTTTTATGCCTTACTATACTATGACGTTTTTATACCTTACTATACTATGATGTTTCATCATGTTTTTATTCCTTACTATACTATGACGTTTTTTAATGTTTTTATGCCTTGCTATACTATGACATTTTTATGCCTTGCTATACTATGACGTTTCTTAACGTTTTTATGCTTTGCTATACTAAGATGTTTGATGTTTTTATGCCTTACTACACTATGACGTTTTTTTAAAGTATATTTTTTCAGGCTTTTTATGCCTTTATTTGACAGGACAGTAAAGAGACAGGGGATGGGAAGGCAGAGAGGGGGAATGACATGCAGTAAGGGCCGTCCGATGCGGGACTCGAACCGGGACCGATTGCAGCGAGGACCGTGGCCTCTACACATGGGGCACCTGCTTAGACCACTACGCTACACGACGCCTATAAATGACTTTTTTTCACGTTTTTATGACTTCCTATACTAGGACGTTTTTATGACTTACTATACTAAGATGTTTTATGCTTTACTATACTATGATGTTTTTTTTTAACGTTTTTATTCCTTACTATATTATGATGTTTTTTGACGTTTTTATGCCTTACTATACTATGACGTTTTTTATCGTTTTTATGCCTTGCTATACTATTACGTTTTTATGCCTTAATATGCTATAACGTTTTAATGCCTTGCTATACTATGACATTTTTTTATGTTTTTAATACCTTGCTATACTATGACATTTTTATGCCTTGCTAAACTATGACGTTTTTTAACGTTTTTATGCCTTACTATACTATGACGTTTTTATACCTTACTATACTATGATGTTTCATAATGTTTTTATACCTTTCTATATTATGACGTTTTTATACCTTACTATACTATGACATTTTTAAATGTTTTTATGCCTTGCTATACTATTACGTTTTTATGTCTTAATATGCTATAACGTTTTTAAGCCTTACTATACTATGACTTTTTTTCACGTTTTTATGACTTCCTATACTAGGACGTTTTTATGACTTACTATACTAAGATGTTTTATGCTTTACTATACTATGATGTTTTTTTTTAACGTTTTTATTCCTTACTATATTATGATGTTTTTTGACGTTTTTATGCCTTACTATACTATGACGTTTTTTATCGTTTTTATGCCTTGCTATACTATTACGTTTTTATGCCTTAATATGCTATAACGTTTTAATGCCTTGCTATACTATGACATTTCTTAATGTTTTTATACCTTGCTATACTATGACATTTTTATGCCTTGCTAAACTATGATGTTTTTTTTATGTTTTTATGCCTTACTATACTATGACGTTTATACCTTACTATACTATGATGTTTTTTAACGTTTTTATGCCTTAATATGCTATAACGTTTTTATGCCTTGCTATACTATGACATTTTTTAATGTTTTTAATACCTTGCTATATTATGACGTTTTTATGCCTTGCTATACAATGTCATTTTTTATGCCTTACTATACTATGACATTTTTTAATGTTTTTATACCTTGCTATACTATGACGTTTTTATGCCTTACTATACTATGACGTTTTTATACCTTACTATACTATGATGTTTCATAATGTTTTTATACCTTTCAATACCATGACAGTTTTATACCTTACTATACTATGACGTTTTTTAACGTTTTTATGCCTTAATATGCTATAACGTTTTTAAGCCTTACTATACTATGACGTTTTTTGACGTTTTTATGCCTTGCTAAACTATGACATTTTTTAATGTTTTTAATACCTTGCTATACTATGACCTTTTTATGCCTTGCTATACTATGACGTTTTTTGATGTTTTTATTCCTTACTATACTATGACATTTTTATACCTTACTATACTATGATGTTTCATCATGTTTTTATTCCTTACTATACTAACTACTAACTTAACGTTTTTATGCTTTGCTATACTAAGATGTTTGATGTTTTTATGCCTTACTACACTATGACGCTTTTTTAAAGTATATTTTTTCAGGCTTTTTATGCCTTTATTTGACAGGACAGTAAAGAGACAGGAGATGGGGAATGACATGCAGTGAGAGCCGTCCGTTGCGGGACTCGAACCGGGACCGATTGCAGCGAGGACTGTGGCCTCTACACATGGGGCACCTGCTTAGACCACTACGCTACACGACGCCTATAAATGACGTTTTTTTACGTTTTTATGACTTCCTATACTAGGACGTTTTTATGACTTACTATACTAAGATGTTTTATGCTTTACTATACTATGATGTTTTTTTAACGTTTTTATTCCTTACTATATTATGATGTTTTTTGACGTTTTTATGCCTTACTATACTATGACGTTTTTTATCGTTTTTATGCCTTGCTATACTATGACGTTTTTATGACTTACTATAATAAGACATTTCTTAACGTTTTTATAACTTATTATACTAAGATGTTTTATGCTTTACTATAATATGACGTTTTTTGACGTTTTTATGCCTTACTATACTTTGACGTTTTTATGCCTTACTATACTATGATGTTTTTTAACGTTTTTATGCCTTGCTATACAATGTCATTTTTTATGCCTTACTATACTATGACGTTTTTTGATGTTTTTATTCCTTACTATACTATGACGTTTTTATGCCTTACTATACTATGACGTTTTTATACCTTACTATACTATGATGTACTATAATGTTTTTATACCTTTCTATACCATGACGGTTTTATACCTTACTATACTATGACGTTTTTTAACGTTTTTATGCCTTGCTATACTATTACGTTTTTATGTCTTAATATGCTATAACGTTTTTATGCCTTGCTATACTATTACGTTTTTATGCCTTAATATGCTATAACGTTTTTATGCCTTGCTATACTATGACATTTTTTAATGTTTTTAATACCTTGCTATACTATGACATTTTTATGCCTTGCTAAACTATGACGTTTCTTAACGTTTTTATGACTTACTATACTAAGATGTTTTATGCTTTACTATACTATGATGTTTTTTTAACGTTTTTGTTCCTTACTATATTATGATGTTTTTTGACGTTTTTATGCCTTACTATACTATGCCGTTTTTTATTGTTTTTATGCCTTGCTATACTATGACGTTTCTTAACGTTTTTGCATGCAGTAAGGGCCGTCCGATGCGGGACTCGAACCGGGGCCTACTGCAGCGAGGACCGTGGCCTCTACACATGGGGCGCCTGCTTAGACCACTACGCTACACGACAATGTTGTTCTAACTTCTTACACTATGACGTTTTTTAAAGTATATTTTTTCGGGCTTTTTATGCCAGGACAGTAGACAGACAGGAGATGGGGAATGACATGCAGTGAGAGCCGTCCGATGCGGGACTCGAACCGGGGCCGACTACAGCGAGGACTGTGGCCTCTACACATGGGACACCTGCTTAGACCACTACGCTACACAACGCTATACTAAGATGTTGTATGCTTTACTATACTATGATGTTTTTTTAACGTTTTTATTCCTTACTATATTATGACATTTTTATACCTTACTATACTATGATGCTATAACGTTTTTATGCCTTGCTATACTATGACATTTTTTAATGTTTTTAATACCTTGCTATACTATGACATTTTTATGCCTTGCTAAACTATGACGTTTTTTAACGTTTTTATGCCTTGCTATACTAAGATGTTCTTTGACGTTTTTATGCCTTACTACACTATGACGTTTTTTTAAAGTATTTTTTTAAGGCTTTTTATGCCTTTATATGACAGTACAGTAAAGAGACAGGAAATGGGGAGGCAGAGAGGGGAAATGATATTTCATAATGTTTTTATACCTTTCTATACTATGACGTTTTTATGCCTTGCTATACTAAGATGTTTTATGCTTTACTATAATATGATGTTTTTTAACATTTTTATGCCCTACTATATTATGACAATTTTTGGACGTTTTTATGCCTTACTATACTATGACGTTTTTTGACATTTTCATGCCTTGCCTTTTTTTAAAGTATTTTTTTAAGGCTTTTTATGCCTTTATTTGACAGTACAGTAAAGAGACAGGAAATGGGGAGGCAGAGAGGGGAAATGACATGCAGTAAGGGCCGTCCGATGCGGGACTCGAACCGGGGCCTACTGCAGCGAGGACCGTGGCCTCTACACATGGGGCGCCTGCTTAGACCACTACGCTACACGACAATGTTTTTATAACTTCCTACACTATGACGTTTTTTAAAGTATATTTTTT
>NW_019525055.1:26223-26832 GCF_002814215.2 Seriola lalandi dorsalis
TTACGTTTTTATGCCTTAATATGCTATAACGTTTTAATGCCTTGCTATACTATGACATTTTTTAATGTTTTTAATACTTTGCTATACTATGACATTTTTATGCCTTGCTAAACTATGACGTTTTTTAACGTTTTTATGCCTTACTATACTATGACGTTTTTATACCTTACTATACTATGATGTTTCATAATGTTTTTATACCTTTCTATATTATGACGTTTTTATACCTTACTATACTATGACGTTTTTAAATGTTTTTATGCCTTGCTATACTATTACGTTTTTATGTCTTAATATGCTATAACGTTTTTAAGCCTTACTATACTATGACATTTTTTAATGTTTTTATGCCTTGCTATACTATGACATTTTTATGCCTTGCTATACTATGACGTTTCTTAACGTTTTTATGCTTTGCTATACTAAGATGTTTGATGTTTTTATGCCTTACTACACTATGACGTTTTTTTAAAGTATATTTTTTCAGGCTTTTTATGCCTTTATTTGACAGGACAGTAAAGAGACAGGGGATGGGAAGGCAGAGAGGGGGAATGACATGCAGTAAGGGCCGTCCGATGCGGGACTCGAACCGGGACCGATTGCAGCGAG
>NW_019525055.1:27761-101634 GCF_002814215.2 Seriola lalandi dorsalis
CTTATTTTAATATTTAATTTTTATGACTTTTTATGCCCTATTATACTATGACGTTTTTATGACTTTTTATGCCCTACTATACTATGACATTTTCATGCCTTATTATACTATGTCGTTTTTATGACTTTTTATTCATTATTATACTATGACGTTTTTATGTCTTTCTATAGCGTGTCATCTTTAAGACTGTTAATTCCCTACTATACTATGACGTTTTTTATCGTTTTTATGCCTTGCTATACTATGACGTTTTTATGACTTACTATAATAAGACGTTTTTTAACGTTTTTATACCTTGCTATACTATGACGTTTTTATAACTTGCTTTACGGTGTCATTTTTTAAAACATTTTCATGCCTTGCTATACTATGACGTTTTTTAATGTTTTTATGCCTTGCTATACTATGACGTCTTTTTGACGTTTTTATCCCTTGCTATAGTATGATGTTTTTGTAACTTAATATACTAAGACGTTTTATGCCTTGCTATACTATGACATTTTAGGCCTTACTATACTATGACGTTTTTCAATGTTTTCATGCCTCATTATACTATGACGTTTTTTTGACGTTTTTATGCCTTGATATACTATGAGATTTTCTGACTTTTTTATGCCTTGCTATACTATGATGTTTTTATGACTTACTACACTAAGACATTTTATGCCTTACTATACTATGGCGTTTTTTGACGTTTTTATGCCTTATTAGAATATGACATATTTTGACGTTTTTATGCCTTACTATACTTTGATGTTTTCATACCTCACTTTCCAGTCTGTGTCGAATTTACATGTTCTCTCTGTGGCTTTGTGTCTTCTTTCTGGGTACTCTGGTTTCTTCCCACAGTCCAAAGACATGCACATTAGGTTAATTGGCTCTAACGCCTTTTTGTACAATGACTTTTTTTACGCCTTACTATACTATGGCTTTTTATGCCTTAGTATACTATGACTTTTGACATACATATGACATACATGTACCTATATCAAGAGTGATGTTACCATATGTGTAACCTATAAGAGGATATATTATTATGACACATATACATACTCTGGATATATGAAGATATAAGTTCATAACATACATAAAATACTCATGTAAAATGCAACTTTCTTAAAACAACTTACTTATACAAATTCTATATGTTTTCTATATGATTTTCTTAATAATTTCTAATCAAATTCAAAAATACATGTATATCTTTTATATTGACATATATAATATGAACATATACTGTCAGGCTTTGGGATGGATATGTATTTAACATATCTCTCTCTATGAACAGATATACTAAAATACATGTTTCTATTAGCTAGATTTTACATATATATCAATATATGATATTGTTCCAATTACTAAGTAGGTTTCATATGTAACTTTTTACTAATATAGGCTATTTTAAATACATATATGATTTTACTTCATATGTACATATATTTCATACATGAAAATTCAACACATGTACATATATTACATTTGCATATAGGCATTCCTGAATGTAAATTCAGATCTTATATTTAAATAAACCATTTGGTTGACAGCATCAATAAGCCAATCTCTTTGTTTTTGCAGGATGGTTGGGTTGCTGCATCTCTACCAATGTTGAGGCCAAACCTACGCCCTTGATACAGATACCACCCTCATGTCAGGCTAGCTGTTTTCTTTTGTTTCCCGTTTTGTGCTAAGTTAAGCCAACTGGCTGCTGGCTATAGTTTCATATCAAAAAAGACAGATGAGTATGATATCAGTCCTTTCATTTGACTTTTGGGGCAAAAAGTGATAAAAAAAAAGTATATTTCCCAAAATGTTAGAGCATCAAATCATTTTAATTGGATATTATAAAGAAAAAAAATGTCATGTAAGTAAATGTTAAGTACACCACTAATGCTCATTGTCATCAAACAGGCCGGTTTACTCTTAAGTTCACTTTTCTCTGAAAGGAAACCTGAAATGACAGCTGCATGTAAAAAATCTGATTCTATAATTCAGAAACACTAGAAGTTTGTGAATATAAGCTTTTGATAATTAAATTCATGTATATCACAAATACAAGTCTGCATTTTAATTTATAGAAAAGGCAAATAAATGTAAGTTGTATGAATCTGAAAATGAATGACAGTATACTGTATAATGTCTCAAAATCTATCAATCCACTAAGATTCATCACTTTAATTTATGGCTCTTAATCTGAATCAAGTATGCTTACAGTGGAAATTATCGATTTGAGCCCGATGGTGTGTGAAGATGTGTGTGCATGTGTAAATGGTTACCTCTCTGTCTGGTTTATGTGGTTTCATCAGCTCCACAACCTGTCCTCTCCTGACCAGGATGACCTGGGAGTCTCCCAGCCAGGCCACGTACAGCGTCTGGCCCCGCAGGAACGTCACCACACCTGTTGTGCCACAACGCAGGTTCTGCCAAAAACAGGCGCATGTTACAGTATCCAGCTCACAGCAAGCAACAGCTGCACTACTTCGTACAGGAATGGTATCCCTGTTTTCAGGTCTTGAAGTCTCAGCGGAGAGGAACAGAGCTATCAACTGTTCACCACCTGGTAGTTAGTTGGATTAATTGGCGCAGGAGACTGCCAGAAAGACCTAACAGACCCAAATGTGTAGTGAGGGTGAACTGGGACCTGGCTGAGGCCCCAGTCTGCAAGGTCTTTAACCTTCACCTCCAGAAGAACGTCTCATTCATCCCTGGTTAAGTGGGGGACATGGAATCTGAGTGGGCCATGTTCAAAGCCAGCTACTGGGAGCTGGGTCAGAACATTGATGGCGTGTGTCGTGCAGCAACCTGAGAACCATGGGGGAGGGAGGCCATCAGGCTGAGGGAGGAGGTCCTTCAGGCTTGATTGGCACAGAGGTCTCTTAAGCCACAGATGGGTACCAGCAGGCCAGAAGGGCTATGGACATGATGGTCGCAGACACAAAAACCTGGCTGTGGGAGTTTGGGGGAACAATGGAGCAGGAGTTTTTAGTTGGCCTCACGAACATTCTGGCAAACCATCAAATGAGTTAAGAAGGGAATGCAGTGGCCAAAATGTGTTCAGCAGCAGGGGAGAAGGAACTGCTGAACCCTTGAAGCCAACCAACATGTCCTCTATGCTGAAGGCGCTGAACATTGATGGCCTATGTTGGCTGACACGCTTCTTCAATGTCGCATGCAGGTCAGGGACAGTAGCTTTGGACTGGCAGACCAGGGTGGTAGTTCCTGAGATGTTCAGCTTTTATATCACAGAAATAAGAGCTGTATCCGTATTCTCAGCAAGAAGTTGAACATGTTTCCAGTTGGTGTTGGCCTCCACCAGGGTTTTCCCTTGTCACCTATCTTATCTGAGGTTTTCACAGACAGGATTTCAAGGCAAAGTCAGGGGGAGGAAAGTGTCCGGTTTGGGGTCCTCAGAATGGCCTTGCTGCTTTTTGCAAAAAAACGTGGTTCTTTTGGCTTCATCAGGCCGTGACCTCTGGCATGCATTTGGGGTTGTTTGTAGCTGAGTGTGAAGCAGCTGGGATGAAAGTCAGCACTTCCAAGTCTGAGGCCATGGTTCTCTGCCAGAAAACTGTGAATTGCTCCCTTCGGGTTAGGAGCGAGTTGCTGCCCCAAGCACTGCCCCAAGGAGTTTAAGATCTCAGGCTGTTGTTCATGATTGAGGGTTAAAATGGAGCACGAGATTGACAGGTGGACTGGTGCAGTGTCAGCAGTAACGCATACATTGTACTGGACTGTTTTGGTGAAGAGAGAGCTCAGCCAGAAGGCATAGCTTTTGATTTACCAGTCAGTCTATGTTCCAACCTCCACCTGTGGTCATGAGCTTTAGGTAGTGTCCAAAAGAAATGAGTTTCCTCTGTCAGGTGGCTAGACTCATCCTTAGAGACAGGCTAAGGAGCTCAGACAGGCACATCCAACTGGTAGAAGACCTCAGGGTATACCCACAACACACTGGAGAGATTATATAGCTCATCTCTCCTGGGAACACCTTGTGATCTCTCAGGCTGGAAAATGTTGCTGGCAATGTCTGGATTACTTTGCTTAATCTGCTGCCACCATGATCTAACTCCAGATAAGCAGCAGAAAATGGATCGATTGATGTGGTAGTACATGTAGTAGTAGTAGTAGTAGAAGAGGGCTACTAGTAGTGATAACATCAACAGTAGGAGAGATAAAAGAGTAGTAGAAGTAGTACTAATAGTATTAGTTTACATTAGTAAACAAATACAATTCAGTTACCATGATAGATTATTACTTTGCATCATCAACAGGTTTACACTGGTACTATATTTCTTAATATTATTAAAGGCTTTGGCTCTTTGCACATGTGGTTACCTCTCGTGAGGCCTTCTTCACAAAGCGTTCGTCGGTGAGTTTGAAGGCCCTGCAGAGTGCCTCGCCGGGGTCCTGGCTGAAAGATTCCTGACGAACTAAGTTGACGTGGAGGTGATTGGCAGCATAAATGGCAGCGTCAACACCGCCATGACCGTCAAACACGGCAAAGAAAGCCTGTTCTTCCTGATCCTGAGAGACAATACATATCAGTTAGTGGACACGGTGAAGAGGACACAGTAAATTGAACAGCTCCTTGCATTAAAAGTAGCATAATAGCTGCTGATTGTACAACGGTGACTTTAATGCATTGATATCCTGACAATTGGAGATTGACTGACAAAAACACCCCACTAACCAGTTTTATCGATGTACGATAAGATTTATGTTTCAATATAATATAATATAATAAGACATAATACGTCTCAAACAAATATAGATATTACTAGACCTGCAGGTACGTACACTGGGGTCGGGACACATGGACCAACATTGGTTTTAGCAATCACTTGGATGAATTTCTGTCAAATTAGTTCACTCAAAATAACCAAGTCAGAACTGAACAGAAAGGCTACTTTAGTTGTAGAGCTTAACAATTTCCTTGTTTATCATATGCAAGACTTTTAGATGATTAGAAAGAACTTGAGAAAACTCATTTAGAAGAGGGTGATAGTGAGTTTTATGGATATGGACAAAACCAAGTTACGATGATGCAAGTGCTTGTAAATGTGCTGGTAAATCTTCATGGGAGCTGTAGTTTTTGTTTAACTTTAAAACCTTACAGTTTCTTATAGCAACTGCTGTAATGAATTGAGCTTTTAGATTATGGACAGCAAATCCCAAAACCACATTTCATTTTTTACAAAGACAGATGAAACTAATACTGAATGAGAGATTGCACTGAGTTACAGGAGCTAGTGGAACAGAGCAATTAGCACTAAGCACAGAAACCTTTTCGTTTTCTTTCCAATTGTTAATGTTATTGTTGTTGTTACCACAACACTACCTGAAAAATATCAGAACCTGAGAAACCATCAGGAGACCAGCCACCATGTTGGGAAGACAGATTGAAAGCATCAGTCGCCACTGTGGTGGTCTGGTCTCACCGAGGTCTGATAATGATCTGCTTTTACTTGGGGTGTGGGGGAGTTGTTGAAGTCTACCTGAACATTGAAGAGTGTGTTGAAGTCCGGGATGATGACATGCTTGTCCTCCATCTTACGCCTCATGTTCTTGATGGCGTGGATGGAAGTTTCATAGTATGGCTGTGGGCGGCGGCGGAAGGGAAACTCCTTCAGCCAGAGGCAGCACATCTCAAACAGTCTGTTAAACACCACCCGTGCCAGCTTCACAGACTCCATCTCTAACACACAAACACACAAAGAATCAGACGTGCTTCTTTATTGAACATATGCTAACTAGGTCATATTGTGTCAGTCACTTATATTGGTTTGCTTACGTTGCTATTCAGTGGGGACTGAGCAGTAGAGGGCACATACTCTTCCCTGCCAGCAAGAGCCAGCTTCAGAGTTCACGTTTTGAGAGTTTATGAGTTTAAAGTAACATTCCACCATAATCTATCTTTTGAACATCAAACACCCCCTGTGCAGGCTTCAAAGGTGGCTCTTTGTAACTTGCTCCTTTCTTAAGGTTTAAGGGTGGTCTGTTTGGATTCAGAGCAGTTACAATGAATGTCATTGGTGACCCAGAGTAATGGCAAAGAGAGCGAGTGAGCGAGAGAGAGAGTGAGAGAGAGAGAGAGAGAGAGAGAGAGAGAGAGAGAGAAAACACATCGAAACTTCTTGCAGTATAATCTCGCTCGGTTGTTGTTCAGAGTCTGTGGCCATCTGCTCTGCCTATGATACGACGCTGACGTTACTGCTTTATGCAAGATTTGATCAGCTGTTTTGAAAAAACATTTCCATCTTCGGAGATAGATGCCAGAAAAGTATTCCATCAAAGTTAATGCACAAACCACGTTTAAGTATGGTATAAATTATAAATTTCTCACTTTTGGTTTCAAATTTTTTATCAAGAGAAAACACAGGCCAATATATGTTGTAGCAGACAAAAAAAGCTATTTAATTTCACTTGGACACTGTGAGTGCGCTGTAAGAATTTTAAGGCAACTCAGATAAATGTGCCAACTAAAACTGTAAAAGTCTCGGTTTAATTTTTCTGCTGTGTCAAAAATCGAACTGTGAAAAGTCCCCATGCCCAGTGGAAATTATGCCGTTGTGGATAGTAAAAGCCCCAAGGATGTGTTATACTTTTTCAGAAAGGCAGATGAAAGAAACCTTCATTGAGATATTGCACTGGGTTACAGAAGTGAGTGGAACAGAGCTGAGCCCAGAGGTGCTATCAAGGCGGCAGCTCTCGGTTATAACCAAGACACAGACTGTGAGTGCATGGGCTTGACCTACTAATGATTGCTGCAGGTAAAATAGTCTATCCTGTCTTTGCCATTGACTTGTCTCTCACTCTGCTGCTGTGAGAAACACACAGAGCTACACAGTCCCATTTCCTCCCCTCATTCTCACCCCTCCTCCTTCTAAAAGTACATCCACGTCAAGCACTGTCCCAAAACTGAACTTCATCATGTGAACTGGCTGTTCAGCCCCTCCCCACTCATGCTCCCAATGGAGATATTTTAGCACGTCATCTGACATCAAGGTCTACCCATAACACCTTGCCAACAGCTGAAGGAAAGAAAAAAACAAAACAGCAGAGTGCAGTGAGGCATCATGAAACAAGATGTGATCGGCTGTTACACAACACGAGAAGTTCTTACTTTGAGAAGGCACACAGTGTGGAACAGTTTGAGCTTCAATGCAAGTCGATCAAAATTAAAACACATCACACAACCAGTTGAAAATCTTATAATAAAACACGGTGTACTGGTAACGAGCTGATAAATAAGTTATTAAAAAAATTAAATCATTCAAGAGTTGAGTGATTTAATTTTGATACAACATTTGAAAAACAGCAAAGATTTAAACAGTTATATTTTCAGCTACTGATGATGTCTAAGTGTCAGTTAACCCTCTGAAGTCTATTATATATACATACATACATACATACATACATATACATATTCTATTTACAGTGACATACCTTCATTTATATATCATGTGGAGACAAGCTCAGTGAACCAGATGAAAACTCTGCATGCACAATGTATAATTTATATCTGTAGACTATAACAAATTTTGTGATGTTTTAAAACTGTGTTATTAATATTTTCACTAATTAATAGCCATACACTAATTTTCAATGAAAAAGCCACAAAATCAAGTTGGGATAAAATCATGTTACATGTAAATAGACTGTATTATAGTTTTATTTCTCACATTTTTCTGCTGTATTTGTGTGTACGAATAGTGAAACAATATTTTTTACAACCTTGAACTGTTCTATAATAATATTTAGGGTGATTATCACTGAACAGTGGCACATTTCTACAGGGTCCTGGGTCATTATTCATGTATTTTTTTGGGTTGTTGGCAGCTTAGTTAAATTGACAGTCAGACAAAGGACACCATGCATGTGAGGTGAGGACAGTTTAAAAGCTGCTAAATGATGACAAAAACCACTACACAGAAAGTCAGCAAAAACAACCTATACTCCAGAGGGTTAAGTTATAATTTATATTTCTCTGTGGAGATTTACATCCCCTGAATTTGACTGATCCTACAGGATAACACTGGCACTATTCTATATTTTTGTTACTGTTACAAATCCCATGAAAAGACCAAAGCCAACAATGAATTAGCCTGTCAATACTTCCTGACTTCCTTTCCCTGTCTGTGGCACTCAGCCCAAAACCCACTGATTACAACTGAAGACATAAATCTTTAAAGACAGGTGCCAAATTCGTTTGTAAAAAAAAAAAGAAATACATTAGGCAACTGTAATTTTTGGCAAACGTAACTCAAACAGGAGGAAATTGAAAATTTGTTGGGCACTATTTTCAGCAGTGAATTAATACACATTTGGTGCTCTTGTGGGTATTTCCAGCATGTGAGAGTTAGAATGAACAACAGTTCATCACTATGAGTGACCGCTTTCAGATTACACATAATCCTTTGATCAATTATTAATATAAAAATACAGATTAGTGCAGCTTTAAAAGATGACTGCTGAATAAATTTCTATATCCTTGAATGCTGTATTTTCTGTAATAACTTCTGCCAACATTATCTAAGTCTTCTGTCTATATCCATTTAATATTTAGTATAGTTGATGTGTTTGTAATATACATATTAAGAAAGCATTGCTGATTCTAATATTATACTACCACTGTGATTCAAGTATGTTTAGACAAAGCCTGAAGGCCGTTTTAATGAAACTCTATTGGCGCATAGTGGATGTAGAATATCCTGGTTTATAGCTGTGAGTATGTTTTCTGCCCTCTAGTGGTCAAATACCACTTAATGCAGATTTGCGGGGGAGAACTGGGACAAAGCCCTGGTGGTTACATGCCTGTGAGTGTGTGTGTGTGTGTGTGTGTGTGTGTGTGTGTGTGCGTGTGCGTGCGTGCGTGCGTGCGTGCGTGCGTGCGTGCATATGTATGGGATGAAGTGAGAGCGAGACCTAATTTCTCACTGCGTGTGCGTGTGTGTGTGCATGTGTGTGTGTGTGTATGTGTGTGTGTGTGTGTGTGTGTGTGTGAATGTTTGAGTGAGTGTGTTTGAGAGAGAGAGGGCGCAGTCTCACAGGCCCACCCCGAGAACTCACGTGGTAGTGGGACAGCTCCATCTTCTACAGCCTTAATCAGGTGGTGGATGGAGAGGTCAGCCTTCACAACGCTGTCTGCTGTTGCTCTGGCCAGGGCTGCAGCCAGGGAGCACGGGCAGTTACTGTGGTGAGGAGAAACGACACTGTTATGAATGGGTCAGAAATGAAAATCGTGTTACAATAATCTGCTGTGGAGATCAAAAGTGTCGTCTATGCATAGATATGCTGTAAGTCCACAATATCAACATGCTGAATGAAAGAAACACCAAACTCATGGTTTTGCTATTCTTATATAAACACAAAGGTATACAATTACCAAACCATATACTGTACACCGTAAACCAAAATATATAGATTCAATTTTGACCTGATGATGGCGCTAGATGAAAAGTCAGGGGTAACCAACGTTTATTACAATTCATCCTGAGGGAGACTTGAATGTATATGTCAAATTTCATGGCAATCCATCAAGTAGTTGTCAACACATTTCCCTCAAAACTGCAAATGTGAAGCAAAGTCATTAGGATACATCATTGGGAAACCATGACCTTTGACCCTCTGGTGGTACTCAATTAAAAATCAGAGGATCCCCAGAGCCAGTGTGCTTTATCTTCAGGAGACCATGGATATCTATAATATGATACTAATAATGATAATAACTTTATTTATATAGCACCTTTTAAAAACAGGGTTTACAAAGTGCTTTGGCAAATGAATCAAAAATGGTCAAAAGCAGGACAGACATACGGTAGAGTTACAGAGGGAGGGCAAACAATATGATTCAGTATAAATAAGAACAGTTAGAAGGAGCAGATGCTGTATAGACAAACACACACACACACACACACACACACACTACAATCACACAATGCACACACAAACGATCTACGATCTGTACTGTATCCGTACAAAATTTCATGGCAATCCATACAATAATTGTCGAGCTATTTCAGTCAACAGCTGAACAATGGACATTGCCTTGAGCAATACTGCACTACAGGATGGGCAAAAACAAAAATCAGCAGATATAAGATCAGGTTTTTTAGAGTATTTGCCTTGAACAGTGTTAAAATGATGTAACAGCTCTGTTTGAGTGTCGTGGTATACTGCTACATCTGGCCAGAGCTGTGTGTGCATCTGTGCCAGAGGAGGAATGTCTGCTCTTAAGGTTAAGGTGCGGTAGGAAGCGGGAGGAGGAGGAGGAGGAGGAGGAGGAGGAGGAGGAGGAAGAGGGGGTCGTTTGAAGGACTGAAGTCCTGCTGTACATGAGTCACCGGGATAACTAGGCCACCTCCAGATGCAGGTAACCATGGTAACCCAACTTCTGGATGCTCTCCATCACGCTCAAATTAAGTTAAACCTGAACTGAACTGATGCTCACTTAATGGCTTCTTAATTCAGGTGTGAGGGCCAAAGCTTGCTTTAGTGGAAAAGCATTATTAAAAATCAATCAAATTATTTATTCCTGTCTGTCCTAGACAAATATGATGTGATGATGTGCAGCCAGTCCAATCCTTTATTCTTTATACATGTCCAATGCTAAAAGATTTACCCATTGAACAATTTAATATCTTTCTGGACTTTTTTTTCTTAATAATTTAATTTATACAACCACATATGTACCCCATAGAGTTCATATTAATTTAAAATGTACCTGTGTGGCAGGTGAAATGTGGAGTGCAACAATAACATGCTAGATACAGTAGTAAGACGCTGCACACTTGAAACTGTTTAATTTACCTAAATGAATGAACTGGGGATGGCTGAGTACAACACAGGGACATATTCTACAATTAAATACTGCACATTAAGTGTGAAAGCACCTCTGTGGCTTTTATGTTAAATTACATGGTTTTAATCAATGAAAAGCCAAACGCTGGTTCATTTCTAAGGATTCCAAGGATTTAAAAATTTAAAATTTTGTAAAACTGCTTTTGGTTTTTATGGTTCACGTGCAGCGGGTCTAACCCTTTGTGCATTGTGTTGTATAATGGGCGAGAGGAAGTCTGCTACTTGTGCAACACTTTATTTCAACAATACAATTATAACTTTAGAGAAACATTGACAGGACTGCAGTTGCATAAATTCTCTCTGTGTTCCTCTTCCCAGAGAAAAAGACAGAAAAAAAGGGAATAAAAAAGAGGACATAAAGCTACAAAGTGCAAGTTCATAAAATAAAACAATGACTAAACTTTCTGTTAAAACAAGGAACATCCCTGTTTTTAGAAAAGTATAGAAGTTGTACATGGAAACATATTTATTCCCCTAAAAACTAAGTAGCAGCCTTTTAGGAAGCACAGAAAGATTACATTTTATTCTGTACACTTCAAAATAAAAGTCTCAGCTGAATTCAAACAGGACTTTACAGGATTTTGTAATGTCTGAATTATAATTTAGTACAACATACAGAGAACACAGAGTAAAAACTTTATTTTTTCCCTCACATATAATTACTTTTTTTTGTTGTTTTTATTACATTATACGTGTACATTTATTTCCTAGCACACCATATTTCCCTTGGAATGAAACTTGCCATGTAAATAGTGTTGCTTTGCTTTTACTGACAAACCAACAACTGCAAACTGTAGTTCACTTCTCATATCTATAGTTAGAATTTGCCTCTCTTCTCTTCTCTTCTCTTCTCTTCTCTTCTCTTCTCTTCTCTTCTCTTCTCTTCTCTTCTCTTCTCTTCTAATACGTCTGCGTGGTGGAAAAAAATTAAAACAGTAGGGACCATTTCTCTCTCCATGGCAACAACAGAAACTACAAATAACTTTACTGACGATCATCTCACAGAAATAGTTAAACAAATTATTCATTTCCATCCCGACACTGGACAGAGTATATCCAGACAATTTCACGTATTTTATCCACAAGCCTAATCTCTGCAGAAATAAAGAGTCAGTCAGTGATGGACAGTAAGACCCAATTTATTGGTATTAATATGCAATCTAGCTGATGACATTTGATCACAGGCTTTTTTTGATATTATTTTGATATTTGGTATTTTTGTCTTAAAATTTGGTAAAACAATTTGGTTAAGATAAACAAACCAACAGCTCCACAGTAACATGTTTAGCATGTTAGCTCACTGTGGGTGCTAATATGAAGGAAAAGTAAAGAGTGCCCAAGAAGTCATCTCCATCTGCCCTCAGTGTCTACAGACCAGTTGCTGAAAGTCCTGGAGAGACTGGTTTTGGCCTGTGACAGCCTTCAGGTGACACCTCTCTGGGCTTCCTGCAGTTTTCCTGTCGCCCTCAGGTTGAAGTCGACAACAGCGTCATTTACCTGCTTCTGCGGCACTGTGAGAATCATGTTCTTTGATTTCTCCAGTGCCCTTTCACGCGATCCAGCCCGTCCTGCTGAGAGAGAACCTCCAGAAGACGCAGGTAGACGTCTTCACAACCTCCTGGATTACTGACTACCCGACACACAGAGAGGCCACAGTTTGTGCAGCTGCTGGGATGCGTGTCTGAACAGTTGTTTAGCAGCACACGAGCACCGCAAGGGACCTCCTCTCACCTATCCGTTTCACCCTGTACACCTCTGATTGTCAGCACAACTCTGAGTCCTGTCATCTGCAGAGGTTCTCAGATGACTCCACTGGGTGTGTCAGTGGTGGATAGGATGCAGAGCACAGAGACCTGGTGGACTGCTACGTGGTGTAGAGTAGCATTTGTGGATTTTGGGAGGACTGGAAGTTAAACATCATTCTACAAAAGAAAGTGGAGGTGGAGGAGGGATACAGATACGTTGAAATCACAGAGGCTGTTTACAGGAAGGGACAGAACAGATTCGGCTTCTTGATCTATCTAATAGAAATGGCTGAGGAGGTTGACTACAGACCTTTTCTTCTCTGAAAATGAAGACTGGGACCTTTTTTACAAAAACTTGCAACATGCAAGTATCTATTTGCAACATGACATCATTAGTTTTTGGGTTAATTTTGACATGTTTCATTAATCAAAAGAAACATGCGCTAGTCCTGGAGAACTTTTACATAATCTGCAACTTGTAAGTGACAATCATTTTTTAAGTAGGACACTGTCACCACAGCAATACTCGCAAACCACTTTTGTGAAGTGGGCCCCAACGGGTCAGCAGTTGGTTGTTACTTGTTTTTTTACCTGTATTGTGTTGTGTTGTAGTTAGTTGGAAGTCTGCTGTTCAATGATTTTAAAGGTGGAAAATGTTTAGTTGTGACTTGCAGCAGTATATCAGGTTTACTCTTATGCCTACTGATGTCGTTTGGTTTTTATTCAGATTCACATTGAGGTTTATCTGGACCAGGAATACGTGTATCCGGTCTTATAATTCCTCTCCTCCCTTAGAAACTTCTCTTTCATCAGGTCCTTGATTTTGTTCTCAAACTGGGTCAAGGGCTACAAGCATCAGGAACAGAGTAGTTAAAGCATGCCCCCATAAAGCAGTAACCATAGTAACCTCCTGTATAAACGTCTCCTTGAAAAATGTGGCAGCTGTATTGGTGAAATATCTTGTTCTACTTCTTGAAAGGGCTCTGTCAAGACAAATTATGTAACAACTCTGCATGCACTGAATTGTCACATCACAGCACGACCCTGAATGAAAGGGCGGCGTTTCTCCAGACGGGGCTGGTGTCGATCTGAATGCATATGAAGCCTTGTATTACTTTCCCCATCTCATATACTGGAATTGCAATAAGAAAGGATCTCTTCAGTCACTGTGAATAGATGAGCTATTTCAATGTACACACAGCATGGGTATGTGAGCATTGCTTTAATCTATCCCTTAGGTTTAGGCCCAAAGTACATTTCTTATCTCCTGTTATGAAAGATCGTCTGGGACACGTCTGTTACTGTTTCCAGTGTCAAAGCTAAACATAGAGAAGCAGCATTCAGTTTTTATGCACCATGTATGTGGGACAAACTCCCAGAAAAGTTCAGGTCTGCTACAATTCTCAGTTCAGTTTAATCAGGACTCAAAACATTTTCTTTTCCCAACTGGATTGTATTTCATCAGTCTGCTATATCTGTCTTATTCTATTTAATCTTATTTTAATATTCTATTCTGTTTTACCCTTTTAAAACATATTCATGTGTTTTTTACATTGTATGTCTTTTATAGCCTGTGTTTCTCATATGTATTTTCTTAGTACCTTAATGTTTTGCTTAAAACACTTTGAACTGCCTTTGTTTCTTTACTGACAAATTTGCCTTGCTGTAAGTGCTTGTTCTGTAGTATATACTATCATAGTTAGTTAGTTAGTTTAGTCCAAACAACGTTCCGAAATACAAATGTCTGTTTTCTTTAATCTTTGTTTTTTGGGATATTGATTCATTTAAACTATTTGTATTTGGTATTTGGTATGTATTTGATAAGAACAGTATATGTTTTTTGATGCAAAATCTTAATCTGCAAAGCAAGTAGCAACTGTATCTCATGACAAATAAATGTGGAGGGAAGCGTTCAGTATTCATATTTCCCTCTTAAATGTGGTGGAATGGAAGTATAAAGTAAAACGCACCTCAAAGTACAATGTTTGAGTAAATATACTCAGTTACTTTCTGCCACTCTTAAGTACATTATAATACATGTTATAAAAATGAACTGAGATATGTGGGAGAACTGAGAGTGTGCATCAGATAAAAGAAGAAATAAAGACAGAGAGAGGAAAGAAGATGGAGATGAGAGATGAAGGGTGGGGAGGGTCTAACTGTCAGTATTTGGGTTTGCTCATCACCAGTGTTTCTCCTCCATGTTTCCATTCATAGAAACCCTCTACATTTCCCTCTCTCTCTCCTCCTCCTCCTCTCTCTCTCTCTCTCTCTCTCTCTCTTTCTCCTCACTCTTTCCACCACTGGCAGCCTGGTGGGGGTGGATGCTGAGCTGAGGAGCGCTGATTGGCTGCAGGTCACACAGGAGAACGCACCGCGCACCAATGACAGCTCCCAGTGGCTTGTGCATCACAGTGAGGTCATGTGGAGCGGAGGAGGATTAAAGGAGAGCTTAATCTCACTTCACACCATCACACTGCAGCAACACAACTCACCACATAAATGACCAGCACTGGTTCAACTGGATAGATGGTCGTCAAAATTGTTAACTCATAGCGAAGCAAAAGAGATTCTCCTTTCCCACAGCACTGTGATTTATTTGACAGTGTGCTCTGTGACATTCCTTCTGCCTCTCCCTCAATTTTAATGAACAGAAAGACGTGTCTCAATGTGAACATTTGAAAGTAACATAAGTGGTGCACACTCACGTACACAGCTCAAATAATCCAGTACAACAGAAACAGAGACCCCAAAATTAAGATAATAATCTCCTCTCATAGTCTCAATGAAAACTGAACAACAACCACTTTCTACAGTAATGTTTATCACATAGCCACTGCTTTGGATTGTTTTATATTGCTATGCTGTTACTGAGTCTTTCCTCTCTATGCCACACATGACTGGTGACCTTTACATTTTGTAAAGGACAAATATGGGCTACTGTATGTATTTATAGCAACAATAGTATGCCATCTGCAGGTTTTAACTGAGAAAACTGCAGTTTTCTGTATCATTCTTTATCATTTTTATATTATGTTGTGCATGTGTGTGTGTGTGTGTGTGTGTGTGTGTGTTGGTAAATAATTTTCATTTCAAACCTGTAAATGACAGTTTTGTTGACTGGAGCATATTTTTTGTTCACATTGCTGCTTCAGAGAAAGAAGCAGGGGGAGCAGATTTTATTTGTCCAAAAGAAATAAAGTGATGAGTATGAGAAGAAGGCATCAAAAGAAAACAATATCTGAAGCAACCGGATTTTGCTTTGTATTTCTCTGGTTAAAAAGGCCTTGGACTTGTTTCACAAGATGAAGCGAACAACATCCTGAAAGAGTCTGAAAGGTGCTCAGGGTAAAGGCCATGGGGTTATTCACATCTTATTTTTGTAAATTTTTTCATCTTTCAAAAAGTCACGAAAAAACAAATCTTGGTGAATCTCACATAAATTTTTCCTGTAGTTATTTTTTCTAACCTTTTTGATTCTATTATGTTGTTAACTGCCATTTTTGTTTTGTGTGGATCCCGGGAGACATGCAGATGTTGTGTCGGAGTCTCTTTCCCCATTGATTTGTATTTCCCCTTATGTTAACCTCATCCCAAAACATATCCCTAACCTCAACCAGTCATCTCTGCTACACCTACTCATAACCTAAACTACACCCAACAGCAGAAGGGGGTGCTACAGAAAACACAGTTCTAATGTAAGGGAGCCACTGACAGCTGCTGAGTTAGAAGCTGAAACTGAAAAACAGATAATAAAATAAAAAAAAAGCTTTGGTCACATAGAAGCTGAGGCTGTAATTAGTGGAGGTGTTGTACTGGACTGCATTACTAGTGTTTGTAGTACTCTCCCACTCTCATGTGTGAAAATGTGGTGGGAAAAACTGTACAAACACCTTTTTAAAAAACCCTGTTTCCCAGAGTTTAAGATGACGTCTTGAAATTGTTTCAGTCCAAAACCAAAAGACATTCAGTTCACAATGATACTACTTCAGATGATTATCAGATCATTTGAGGATTTGTTTCAGCTCTACTTGTGATATTTTGCCTCTGTTTGTCACAACATAACCCTCACTCCTGCTGGTGGACCCTCGGTTAAAAATGTACCCCGGCCACAGCTTCGGCTGTTGATAAAGTTTGGAGCTAAATATGTCAGTATGTTTGAGTCAGCTGTGATTATTGCCTTCTCCCATGGCCCTTACCACAGTCTGGTGTTGCTTTTGTTCTCTCGTGTGGTCCCTGCTGCGGCTGTGTTTAGCTACAATCACACAGGGAGCTTTGACAGGCTGCTCGCAGTGATAAAACTGGAGAGCTCTGAGTGTATGTGTTAGCAGATGACTCATGCATGCAGCCATGTTGTTTTTTTGTTTTTTTTGTTTCTTTTTTTTTTTTACCATTGCTTTCTACAAGCTTGTTCTTTTCTACAGAATTAGCCCCAGAGTCAAGCAACAAGGTTGTTTCCATAGCAACACAGAAGCGAGTGACTGACAGTCAATGGTGTCAGTCGTCCTGTTGCCAAACGCACAGAACAAGCTCCCACTTCATAATTCTAAATATTGAACCTTTTCTGTGCCAAGTGGAGGTGAGAGTGTAGATCCACTGGAACTCACACGGCTCTATTGATATATTCTGCTTTGGGCGCCGGTCCCTTGTACCAGGCATTCCTCACTATTAAACCTGGAAGACTGCAGAGCCTTTTCTAGGAACAGAGAGAAAATCATCTGGCTATTTCCAGCCTCACCTTAGCCATTTGTTTTATCCTATTTTCCAAGATTTGGTTAAAAGAAATTTTGATTTAGTGTGTTTCTAACAAACTACTGTTATGTGAACACAGTATTCTCAAGAGGGCATAACAGGATTACATAATACAAAGAGAGCCAGTAACCCTTAAATCATGGCGATTTACTGCTGCTTCTCCCTTAAGATGGCTTTCAAATGACTTTGATGAATTAATTTGTCTCCTCAGTCCACACACACCATGTGGCGCTTTAGTCTGTTGCCGGGCTTTCTGGCATCTAATGGTGAGTGGCAGGAATCCACTGATGCTGCATCTGAACTGCTGGAAATAGGCCTTTATTACATCTTTTACAATTCAACCAGGGGTAAAACCTTGTGTTATTTCTTTCCCATGTCTTTCATTCCTTCATGCTCAAATTCAAAATGAAAATAAAAACCTGTGGATAGAAATGGACTAAAGTATAGTATTGTAATAGGATTAGATTTTACTCTAAATTGCCATTTTCTTTGGTTCTCCACTAACATCTATATCTAAATGTCGAGAACTGTGTCATCTTAGAGTAAAAAAGATTCAATTGCGGCTGTTGTGTTTGTTACCATTTGACGGGGAAAGCTTGTGTTCTCTGTATTTTTCTTGTCGTCAGTAACACCTACGATGTGCTACTCCGTCTTTCAAAGCTCTCTGATTTTGCCACCTTTTCCACAACTCTCAGCCCCAAACCTCTTCCTTTCCTACTGAAGATGTAAATCAGTGAAACACTACCTAAGTTTCTGAAACAGCTGGGCACTCTAGTTTTTTAGCAAATGTGACTCAAACAGGAGAAAACGTTGTATTTGTTGGGCATTATTTTCAGCCATGAATTAAGGAACATTTGGTGTTGTAGTATTTACAGCAGATCTATCCGCGATGCATACACTATTTCCGACATGAAAACTGGTATTTTAAAAAAGCTAAATGTGTGGCGAGAGAGAGTGTGAGTGTCAGACCAGCGTGCACATATTTATACCCAGAGTGGCTGGAACAGTCTGCCTGCGGCCCGAGAACAGCTGAAAGTGTTGATATGTTTAAACAGAGACTTAAAACCCACCTCTCTTAAAACCTTGGCTTTTGATTAGGATGTTTTATGGCCATTATTTATTGTATTTTATTATTTATTTTATTGTATTCATGTTTTGAAATGATCTGTTCTATTTTATTTTTGTTATCATTTTAAAACGTATTCATTGGTTTTGTTATTACATTTTCATTTTTACTTTCTCATGTGCGTTGATCTCTTGTCAGAGACAGAGCAATCCGAGGGTGATATGAAGGTAATAAGTGTTTTCTGATCTGATCAATCAGCAGCACTTCATCATTTGTCAGTGCCTTCCAAAAATATTGTAAATCTGTTTTATGCTGTTACATTACTGTGGTAAAGGTCGGGTTAGGTTTAGGCACAAAGAAACTTGGTTAGGTTTAGGGAAATATCATGGTTTTGGTTAAAATAGGTACTTCATTAAGGTTAGAGGAGCTTCGTTGTCATGGTTACAATAATAAACACTTTTAAGGCTAAGCTTTAGGGAACGATTGTGCTCATGGTCAAAAGCAACTAATGTTGACTATTGGTTTGAAGCAGGAAATAAACAGCAGTCTTCTGTGTTGTTATCTCCTCCCTCTGTGGACTTTGTTGTACTATAACAATGTCACTTGACGAGTCATATTGACTACTGCCGCTAGGGGGCGTTGTCACTTGTACACAAACCTTATTTTTGAATTGTTGTTTTTCTTGGGAGGACAGTCTTGTGTAAAGAGTGGTGGAGCAGACAGAGGCTTTACTATGAAGGTTATTGAGGTTGTGTTTACATCCATTTATGGCTAACTGGGGGAGGAGAAATCAAGCTTCTGCTTCCACCAATAGCCCCGTTCAGGACTGGCTCATCCACTGCGTGGGAGACAGAAAAGCTGTAGGAAGTGACTGTGCCCTTCACTTTAGCGGAGGTTGGGACGGATTAGCCGGTTAGGCTTCATCCTTTAAGTCTTTTCTCTTGCAAAACTAAAAAAATACAGTTTGAAAACAATTCCGAGAAAGAATAAATCTCACTTTTTTAATTAAGTGAGCGCAAGCATCTCCTTGTGGTAATGTGCTCATTACTGCCCCCCCTGAGTTTGGAGGGGATAACACCCACTGGTACTTTATAGTTGGTGAGAACAAGTGACACAAAGGTCAGAGTTATGCTTCATGAGAAATGTTTCAAACAGTATTTTTCAGTTCTGATCTAGCAAGACAGAGTTGAGATTTGTGAAACTGAACCATGCGTATTCACAGCTTTATAAACCTGACAAAAAGAGTGCCCGTGAACACTTCTGTCTTTGTGCGTGCACAGAGTTTAATGCCTCTTTCAGCAGGAGGATGGTGTATGTGGGATTGACTCAAAATAAACTACAGTGCGTCTGTGTGTTTGTGGTGATGAGGAAACATGTCATCCAGTGCACCAGTGTGGCTCACTGATGTGCTTTTGGACAACAATCGAGTTTTATGGCACAGAGGAATCGGGAGAAGACAGTACTTGTATAGTAGCATCAATTCAATGTTGGTTTGTTTTTTTTGTGTTTCGAGCATGAAATGAACCAAAACCATATGGAGTCTTGTGCATGAATGTGGAATAAAAGTGGATCTGTACAGCTGTGCTGTCTCACTGACAGGATCGTCTACAGTAAACAGTAAAATGTGTGATTAGCCACCAGCTGAAGACTAGCAGATGCAAACAAAAAGTGTGGTGCTTTGCCCTCTCAGCAATTCTACCTTAAGTGCACCCCTGGATGTTTTCTGAGCTCTGTTGATGTAACACTGTGCACTTCAAACAGTGTGGAAGTGATGGAGCGACTGTGACTGCAGACGTCACAGAGTGCTGCTGTATGCATTTGCAATGCCGTGTTCCACTTACGATGAAGTGCACAATGTTGGCTGCAGAGAGGCGTGTCTAATCCGTCATAAAATTAGAAAACCCTCTACAGCCACAAAACTCCTCTAACAGCCTACAGTACATCTGGGAATGTTGTGTAGGCAGTCGGTCTACTATTTCGACAAGACATGACAGCAACTGGAGACTTAAAGGTGACACACTGCAAGGAAAATGAACCGTAAAGCTTCGCATGTGTCATGTATTTGAAATGGTTCTATATCTGGTGAAGTGTAGTAAGTTTCCAGATAAGCCTCCAGCCTTTTGCTCAGCCTCCACAGAAACACTGGAGAACTTGCATGTAATTCCCTCCCGAGGTTTTTCAGCAGACCCAGTGCTGCTCTGCACAAGGCCTAAAGGCAGTATTATGTAATCTACCACCTGGATCATTGTTGGATTGGTGAGAGCCTATAGCAGAGCCATATCACATCCTGACCTGAACTAGAAGCTCTTGAGAAGCACCTTTAATTTCACAAACAATAGTGTTGTCTGTGTGACTGCTGCCACCTCTTGAGCGATGTCATGATTGACGTAGACACTGCAGTATCAACTCCCCATTCAAACTATACAAAGTACAGTCAAAACAACAGATGTTGGTCTGTGAACACTCAGCTCTAGAAATCCCGTTCTTCCGGTCAGAGACCAGAGCAATAGAGTAGCAACATGGGAGGGGCCACTGGTTCCTGAAGTGTTTTTGTCCATTCTGTGTTCCCATTTAAAAACACAGTTTTATGTTAAGGCCACCAGTTTTAATTATTTCAACTTTGTTTCAGAAATTACAGATTACAGACAGGTCTAAATACTACAATACCCATGAGCCTCCAGCACCGTTGCCATGAGGCCACTCTTCTCAAATGCATGAAGAAAAGCGCCAACAAATTCAAAACCATTTGTTATTGCAATTTAGACCAAGCATGGCACCATAGTTGCTGAATTCATCCAAAACTGATCCAGAATTTAAAAGTGAGATGATTTAAGCTGCAGATTGTGTTTATAGTTTTCTCGACAGCGTGACCTTCATTTTTTTTTTTTTTTAATCCAATACAAGTGTTTTTTGTTGGGTATTATTTTTGTGTGTGTATTTGGTGCACCCAAAAACAATGTATGAAGACTGAAGTAGACATCCGTCCCAGAAAATGCATGTCAGTATAGGATCAATTGATTGTTGGTTGTTAGTTTTGGTGTTTTGGGATTTTGGGATTTGTTGGCAATAAAAAAAAAACAGAGTATCACCAGGTTTATCCTTTAGAGATTTTTTCACTCAAGTATTGAATACCTCTGTTGTCCTGCTCTCAGCCTGTTCATCCTCTCTGCTGCAGCTTTGTGAATAAAAACAGGCTTCTCTGTAATTGACTTCCTTTATCATTCGTCATGCCTTGATATTCTACCACATTGCCCAGCACAGCGAAGTCAAAGATTTCTTTCAAGACCGTCAAAAGGGACAAGCCTCGACATGCTGACTTGATCTCCTGACCATCTGTTTTAACAGAGTATTAAACTGCTTAGAGGATGAAATGCTGGTGATTGTGAACCGCTCCCCGCATACTGGCGTGGCACCCATGGCACAGTAAACAGCTGTTGTGAAACCTCGCCTAAATAAATGCGACCTCGTCCTATAATACTTAACAAACTTGAAGTAAATTTCAAATCCTTACTTAGTAATTAAAATCATAGAAATCAGCTCATTTCTTACATAATCTTTTCATTAGTTTCGAGCAGCAGTTCAGAGTTTCAGTCTGGCCTTAACGCTCAGCGAGACACCGAAGCAGCTTTGCTCACTTGTGAATTATTACAAAATATAAAAGCATGTCAAGACACCAAAGTATGGCAATTTTTTTTTAATTTTTTTTTTTAAACCAAGTCTTAGCCTTTTATCAGTGTTAATTTTGTTGAATTAGTTTAAGACACTTTGTCATCTTACTATTGTTTAAGTTTATTGTTAACTAAAGGCAAATCAATCTGGTTTTCAACAGTTTCATTAGATTTGTGTGGTGCAATTTACATTTTTATGTCTTCTAAGATCTTGCTGTTAAGTAATAAATACATTACATACACATGATGATTGATTAAATAATTTGAGGTTTCGGACAGCTGGTTGGACAAAACAACATTCAATGTTTAAAAGACTAAATGATTAAATGATTAATAGCACAAATACTCAACAGATTAATCCTAAACAAGAACAATCATTAGTTGCAGCACTACTTGAAGGAATAAGTAGTGTGCCGCAGCAGACATTTGATGATCCAGTGGCTTTCCTTTAGCACCACACATTTTTTAGCAGCGCTTACAGCTAAATAATCAGTATGTTGTCATTTCTGTCACCTTAAAATGCTGTGGAAAGAAAAATAAATAATGTATGAAAGTGGTATTTAAGATTTAGCACTTTCAACCACTAAGCCATTATTTTGATAAAACCGGTTCGCACAGCATTTTGGTCTACCACAATGTATGACCACATCATTGTTCCTTATACAGCTTTACATTAATAATTATACCTAAACTGTATCTAATTCTAGACAATCATGTCATGTCTTTACCATGATGAAATCCAACAGTATGGTCACATCTTTTGACCTTGTGTTTTGTCCCTTTCTCCAGGCGCTACTTCAGACCCAGATAAATTAATTACTCTTTGTGTGACTGCTTCACAGTGTCTCTCCCATTCAGCAGCTTTCAAATACATTTTTCAAGGTCAGACAGGTAGGGATTCTGGACTATAATGCGATCTGAACTGCTTTGCATTCAGTTCATCTGCCTCAAACATATGACTCATCATTTGAATTTTGGGCACCTTGTGTGAACAAATACGCACAACACTTTGGAGCACTAGCAGACTGGAAAGGCTTCTGCAAAAGTGTCTATCCATAATGCGCTAAGAGGAAAAGGAGGACACTGCACACTTTTGAAGGTCACTGCACTTCCAAAAATGGGGCCTCTCCAGAGTTGAAATTAATTAAGGCGCCTGTTTTAGAGACGGCAATGTGAGCCACTGCTGGAAAGACTGGTGATTCTCCTTTCTTTACACTCCAGTGTTAGAGAGTTACAACAGAGACATTATAAGGGAGAGACAAGGCACTTGAAAATTCCTGAATAGAATAGTCCATAATGCCAAAGATTGCAGTTTTATGACACGTCCCACCCCTCCCCTGAAACAGCCGATCGTCTGCTTTATAACAGCCGACATCAAGCCAAACATGTTGCACTGACACAAGGGCAAAGTTGAGGTATTGTCATTAAATGTTATGAACAAGCAACAGTCTAAAACCACCCAGAAGATATTCAATATTATGTTGAGATAAAGCGGTAAAGAAAGGAGGTTAGGGTTAGCACTTTTTCTCATGTGAGAAGCTGCAACCAGAAACTCTTTTTTTGCTGAAAAATGACAAAAATGATCAGCCGAATTACCAAGTGTAGTTATAATATACAAATCTACATTCAAAATCAGTTATTTTTTGACTACACTAATAAATTTAAATCCAACCTTGGAACAGAGCCTTTCTGTTGTGTGTCGTGCTTCATATGTTTAGAAAAACTAAAAAAATCAAGCGTCTCTTTCACATTTGTTAAATGAAACTTTGTGCACCTTGTTGAAGCAGCGTAATGGTTTGTAGGACTTGACAAGAGGGCTGTAGTTGTAAGTTCTGGTTCTGTCTGGGTGGAGTTTGCATATTCTGTCTGTATTTGCATGTTTCCCTCTGTGTCCACTGCCTTCCTCCCACAGCTCGAGTGCACAGTAGACTCTAAAACACTCATGGCTGTGAGTTTCTCTCAGCACTGTGATGGACTGTCCTGAGTGTTTCCCTGCCCTCTCCCCAGTGCATGCTGGGGATATGAGTAACCTTAACCTCACAGAAAGGTTCATTATGATATTATTATATTACCATATGAATGGTGCGTCATTATACCTAAATGCAAACATCACGGTGCTAACATATTGGCGATGACGATGATTAGATGCTAAATATTAACTGGTAATGTTTACCATGTTTGCCATCTTAGTTTAGCATGTTAGCATGCTAATACTTGTTAATTAGCTGCATGAATGAATGTCTGAACAAAATTTCACAGCAATCCATCCAATTGTTGTTGAGCAGATGAATATCAGCTTTTAGCTATATTAGCAATTAATCAATATAATTATATATAAAAATGAATATAATTATTTTCATCATTTATTACTAAGTATTTTCTTCACCAATTGCTTGGTCTATAAAATGTCAGAAAACAGTGAAAAAAGCCTGTTAGAGTCAGTCCAAAAATCCAAGATGTTCAGATAACTGTGACATATGACAAAGACAAGCAGCAAATCCTGAAGTCTGAGAACCTGGAACCAGTGAGTGTTTTTCATTATTGCTGCAAAAATGACTAAAATGATTTATCGATTACAAAAATAGCTGCCAATTGATTTCCTGTTGTTTAGCTTATTGCTGCAGCTCTATAATTAATATTGGGAAATGAAGAGTAGTTTTTTTAATCATTCGTGAACTGATGTAAAATCTAATGTGGTTGTCATTTATTATCCATCGATCATCACAATCATCTAACATTACAAAAAGAAATTCTATTCTAATGGCTTCATGGCACAAAACACAGTGTTGTTATACTGAGGGTGCAGAGGAAAAGGTCACATTAGTGTACAGCAGCCTCAACAATTGCCAGTGGTGGTGGAGGGCAGTAACTGAGGCTGCCCTCTGTGGTAATCCCAGCGAGACACTCTGATTAAAGGATTACTCCTGCAACTAATTTCAAAGGGATAGACCAAACCAGAACGAGGAAGCATAGAGGAGAGGAAGTTGTATGGATGACTGGACTGTGAAAAAACTGCCTCACCGAGTATGAGGATGGCTGGATGTAAAGCACCCCAAAGCATGTTGAAGATAAGCATTTCCACAATGTTTCCAGCACTGACTTAGTTTTGTAGGCTTTGCCAGGCCTGTTTTTCTAAGACAGGATGCCTCAAAAGTCACAGTAAAACCCCTTTACTGAGAAACCAGGCTGACAGAACCTCACACAGCTTCAATTTTCAGAGACGCTCTAGAAAGCCATTCAGTGACTTCCCAGAAGCCTCGGAGGATGTATATCTCCAGGGGGATCAAATCTCCTGGCTTCATATTGCTCTGATTAAACACTGAAAAGCCAGTGGACAGACAGATGGTAGCGTGAAAAACTAGGACTTTCAAAAATTCCATGCAAACGCACTTTTTGTGCTGGATCGCATGTTGACTTTCATTTAAAGCTGGGCCTGCTCGCAGTAATGCTTCTTCATGGGGAGAAGCAGCGACAGTATGACGAGAGTGGTGGATGCATCTAATGTTATTTCATATATGTTGAATGTGAAAAGAGCTGTATCCATTCTCTTTGAAACTAGTTCAGCCCAAAAGGAGGTCACTTCATTCTGAGACAGTGCATGTGGGACTTCAGTGGATGGTCTGATTCGTCTGCTGTAAAGTGACAAAATCGTCGAACATTTGCTCACTGCAGATAAAATCCATTTTCAGCTCTGGACTGCAGCTTTATTCTGGATCACTGCTGTGGTAATACACTCAGTACATTCCTCTATGACATAACAGTACCTTGCTATTGAAGCGTCTGCTGTGAGTCTGACCTTTGATGTTCTAATTAAAGCAGAAAGAGGAACATATTGTCAAACACGCTCAAGAGGCCGCTCCATGAACACAGCTTCATCCCGCTCGATGAATGCTAACGTACCTCTTTTAGGAAATGAAAAGCTTGACGCACCCTACTTCAAACCACAATTTCAAGGCCCTTTATTGTATGTCATTCCCCATCTGTCTCTCCCCTCATTTTCCCTCATTTGTCATGTTTCTGCTGTCGACTCTTAGTGTAGGAAAAGCTTCATGGAACTCATCACCATCCAGGTCAACCACCCCTCCCTCAGACCATTTGGTGTCTGCATAAGTATGTTTTTCACACAAGTGTAATTGGCGCCCACCAGGGCTGCACCAATTTATCGATTAGTCGATTGGAAGACAATTAATCAGCAGCTATTTTGATAATCGAAGAACTGTTTAAGTTGTTTTTAGGCAAAAGAGTCATGAAGATTTATGCTGTTGGTCGGACAAAACAAGACGTGAAGATGTAACCTTGGACGCCTCTTGGTTGTCATTTATAGACAAAACTTATTCATGTCGACAGGGTATGTTCTCGACTCCTCCACAGACTGCATTTTCTTATGTAGGCTGCTTCTGTATGGAGCTGAACAAAAAATTATGTTGGGAGAATAAAGTATATGTATCTATCTAAAACGATTAACTGATTAAGCAAAAAAATGCAATAATCATCAATAAAAAATAGTAATCAGGTGTGGCCCTACATCTCTATTTGGGTCAGCCACAGTTTGAATCAGGTCTAATTATGCTCTGGCTCCCTTTAGATAAGGTCTCCCCCTTTTTAAAAAAAATCATTTTATGTACGCCTGGTTCATGTAAGTTTCCCATTGGTCTGTTTCCAATCCGACATTTTAGACCCATGATGATGAAATTTATGTCACATTTACCCTTGTAATCCCTTGTGGCTATGGATGAAGAAAGCATAATTTGGACTTTATTTTCTCCAATGCAGCCATTTTCTCCTTTTTGCTTAGGAAGCTTTCCAAAAGTCGGCCTCCCTGCACCTTGCACGGTCTTCACATTGGCAGCTGTTTAGAGGGACAAGATGATTTGTGAATAACTATAATGTTCTTGTTCCTTGAACCATCTGTGGTCACAACAGAATCATAAATAATGACAATTTCAATATGTGCACAAGTAAGACATTGAACACGATTGTTATTCCAGCGGGGTGTGAGTGATAAAATACAGTCCCCAGCCTATTACTGATACAACCAAATGCAAGACTGTATGTGTGTATGCTCTCACCACACTCCTCTCCACAGAAGTCAAACTGTGCAGAGTAAATTCACAGGAAATAAAAGTGCACCTTAAAACAGAAGCTGTCTGCCCAGATGTGACGTTAATTATTGGAGGGCAAACAAATGTGCTCAAAAATATGGTAGGTAAGGACAAAAACCATATACATTTACATTCCAGATTATTAAAATCACTTCATGGCACACATAATATTAAAACCACTCCATCTCCCATTGGGAAATAAACCTTTTTATCATTATTCAGTTCATTTTTCATTAATTATTATGTATTTCATCATTAATTAGCCTCAGCTTTGAAGAGAATGTTTTCACTTGTCCTCAGATATAATGCTATTTTACAGCTCAAAATGTATTTATTGCTCATAAATTAATCTGTCTTTATTCTTTACAGATTGCTTTAGTTTACTACAGCTGAAAAGGTCACTAATTTGGAGATGCACCAGTTACGTGTGAATACAGAGTGGGAGTGATAAGAGCGTGTGGGCAGGTGGGCATTAATGCTGCTGTACACTTCTGTATTGCCAATATTTCCTCTCTCCTGTGCAGCATCCTACTTCTGCTTGATGGCCTGAGGGAAGTCCTCATTAATAAAGCCCTTGAGGGGTTTGCTTGTTCTAAACAAAGCAAGCTCGTCCTTGAAACAGATGACACGCCTAATAATGGTTAAGGTTAGCCCAGCCAGAAGCAGGGGTATGTCAATCACTGGGTGTTGACGTTGATCAATGAAACACAGTGTAACAGGGTGGTAACTGTGAGTGCAGACGAGGCAGGGTGTACTTCACTGGTGCTTAAAGATCACCTCATTTTGCAGTCAAACATCTGCATCAAGGAGATTTCTTTTTTTTTTGCTCTTAAATGATCTATAATTAAATTAACTCTTATCAAATTAGTTTTTCATTACTAAAGGATTTTTAAAAAAGGTTCCTTGGAAATGCTCCAAACCTTTGTGTTGCTGCTTGATTGACAGCTAAGCTAACAGGGACAGGAGACACAGTGTAAACTAACTTTCACTAATGACTAAAAGTGGAAATCACTTTGCTGATTTGAATCCCTTTGCTCAATTCAGTTAAAAGATCCAGAGTTAATGACTACGTTCGTTCACTGTTTTCCTACACTAAGCAGACTCAACCCTGTAGGAATGCATTGCAGTACACAGAACATTAAAGTGATAGCTCAGTTAATTTGATGTGAGGTTGTGTGAGGTAGTCATGCATAGTCAGTGGATTACCAGCAGTAGATTCGAAAACGGCCACCGTTAATTCAGTGTAACCGGTCGCTAGTGTTTTTATGTTGATATTGCTGAATTCACTGCCATGTTTGCTCGTATCCACAATTTGTGATAAAATGAATTCCCATGTCACATTTCTATTTTCACACACAAGCATGGTGACATGACTCAATTTTTTCCAGTTGAAAGCTCATATTTCCCACAGACCCAACATGGCGTGAACAAGGAGGTGTGACTTAACATCTGTAAGCAGCTGTTTACGGTGCTGCACGGACAGTTACACTTGACACCTGGGCACCACTTGTATACAGTACTGTAGTGACAGTAGAATGAGCACACCTGCTGTTTCCAACCAATCCAGCCGAAAACACTAATGTCTTACTACTTTACCATTCATGAGAACCTCAAATTCAGCATACTCACCTGTAACATGTATGATTGATGTTTGATGGGAATCAAACCATGGACGATCTGGTTATGTTATTGTGCCATTCCTCCACCGGATGCCCAAATCAAAACTTTTTGATTGAAAATTATGCATGTTATGCACGTGTTAATAAATGATCCTGTTCACAGCTTTGACTGCTAAGCTAACGTTAACTTCACAGACTGAAAGATGGTGACTGTTATACGCAATGGGTTTAATAGGGAGCTTTCGACTCCTGCTTTCTAGCTACTTTGCAATCTCACACAATGGATGAGATAGTCATCGGGAAACAGACTGGCTGACGTCACAAGACAACAGCCCAGTTTTCATTTGAATTTTTGGCTAAATCACAAAACTGACATTCATTGGCTACAAGAGATAAAATCTGCTGCGGACATTTGGAGTTTTAACCATAAAGTCTGTGGTTTTAACGATCACTGGCCAAAACTGAGAAGCCGTACAACGTTTCCTCTTCAGTTATATTGAATGCAGCAAAAGCAAACAACGTGTTGAACAGCTTTCTGAACATATAATTTACCATAACAAAATTAATACTGTCTAAGTGATACAGGGCTGCCACTAATTATTATTTTCTTGATTCATTGATTATCATTGTGTTCATTTAATATCAAAATTGGCCAAATAGACATTATTAGCCCAAGGTGGCATCTTCGAATTCCTTGATTTGTCCAACCAACAAAGATGGTAAGTTTACCATCATATATAAGAAAGAAAGCAACAACACCTCACACTTGCGAAGCTAAAACCAGAGATCATATTGCATTTTTGCTTAATAAATGACAGGAATGATTAACTGATTATCAAAGTAGTTTCCAATTAATTTTCTGTTCATCGCATAATCAATAAAATAACTAACAGTTTCAGCTCTAAAGTCATCACATACTTCACGTGAATGTAAGTTTAGTAGCATTAAGGTTCAGTTGCAGCTTTGAAGTTATCCTCCATGCAGTTTACAAAGCAGCAGGCAGAATGTGTTTTTTCATTGGCAAAACTACCAAGAGGTAATTTTAATTATCAACATAATTAATATGGCGTTTTGTTATTCATTAAAGCTATAACTGGTCCCAACTGCTCATACAACAGGTGGGGGTGCAGTCATTCCAAACAAATAAAGGTGAGGAAAAAACTACCTGTAATATATATATATATATGTTATAATTATTATAATATAATGATGTCACACTGTACATATACCCCACAACACAGTCACTGGTGATGTCGCAGTTTTAGTCTGAGGTTTATCCCTTAATAAACCTGTCATCAGCAGCTCCTCTAACACCACCTACTCTTCTAATTGTGTGTGTGTGTGTGTGTGTGTGTGTGTGTGTGTGTGTGTGTGTGTGTGTGTGTGTAAATACTTGAGTGCGTCATGTGTGCTGGAGGAAGCTGGATCTACCCCCTAGTTCTTTACAGCTGTGGGAGACATCTCTGTTTAATGAGGTCTGGAAAGGCTCTCCCCTCAATTACTATCTATCAGCTCTCAGTGTGTGTGTGTGTGGAGGGTCATTTAACTCCCCCTCTTACTCCTCTTCAAGTCATCATCAATTCATCAGCAGTCAGTGCAAACAGACAGTGATATCAGACTACTGCCAAGTTTGTTTTTTTTCCCCCTCATTCTGGATGATCGGCCGTTTAGGGCAAATAGGGCAAATCTAATAGAGATCATACCACGCAGCTCATGTCTTTACAAAAAGCTTATTACAGCCCAAAGGGTTTATTTTCCCTTCATCAGATAGTGAAAGAATAGAAATGGCAGGAACTGTGGGTAGAGAGAGATGACCTGTAATAAAGGGCCCTTGCTGGACAGAAAATCAGGAAAGTTGGAATAAAACGATCGCCATCTTAAAATCGCCATAAACCTGAATTTATTAAATAAATTTCAGTGTTTCCCACCAAAATGCCCTGTATATATCCGTGAGGTCTATCAAACGCGTTGAATGTATTTCCTTATTCAGAAAACACATCATGCATTGTATATGTCCATGTTTGCTGGCTAACGTGTGCCGCCACCAACTGTTGCGTTGGTGGCGGTGAAATCAATGACAGGATGTGAAACTAAAACTTGGATCCACTTGTACAAAATAGTAACGACTTTGCGATCACAAAACTGTACGAAAAGCAGCACAGCAAGAATTGGGTGCTCAAAATCAGATTCTTGTATCTTGGCTAACATGAATGTCTCCTACATCCAAAATATAATCCTCCAAAAGACAGTTTTTTGTAGTAAACAACTTTGCTAGCTCATCGTTAGCTCCATAACTTACATGCTATCACAGGGTTGGGGTTTTGCGAACACTGTCGGCAAAATGGGAAGAAATATATGGCGTGGTGGCTCCGTGGAGACAGATCACTGGTCGATTGTTTGTTGGCAAGCCGGTCAGAACGCAACAAAAAAACATGAGGATTTAATAATCATTTCCATTTGGAAAGGTAAAATTTATTTCATGGATGCTTTTAATTTACGTTTGAAAGTTAGGTTTTGTAGAATATAACCTTTATTCTAATGGGATTTTCAACATATAACCAGTTCAACAGGATCTCCTTGGCAGAGTTTTTACTCTCAAAAAGTGAAATCCTTTAACGTACACAGATTTACAAAAGGCAGCTTGTCTACTTCTGCCTACTTCATGTATGTGTCTGCTTGTTTTATTCACACAGCAGCAGCGTAACATCAGAGACACGCACACACCTCATATCACACCGTGTTTAGGGGGAGTAGATTGCATCCTCTTCTTTTCAGAAGTGATTCCCAGCTGCCTGGAGGAAAATGGATTAAAACCTAACTGCCGTCATTTTAACACACACACGCACGCACGCACACACTGTCCACACCCCCCAAACTCGTTCTAGCACACCAAGTGCTTCATCCACCCCCTATTAACACACACTCACACACAGAGGGGATCTCTCTTCTTGCAGAAGTCTATTATTAGCTGTTCAACCCAGAGACAAACTAATGACACGTTGGGATGAATCACCAGAGCTGCTGCCTCCGACTATCATTACACTCACAGCACAGCTACAGTAGACAGCCATGTAGGATGCTGGTCACCACACACACACACACACACACTCATACCATCAGTCTGCTTCAAGAACTGCAGCAAAAGTTGTCATCCATGAACCACGGAGACCCACGTGTCTGCAGGTTTTCCCTGCAACACGTGCAAAACCTGATTCAACTAACACCCCTCTATCTGACGTCCAGAACTCATCGTTTTATTCTATATTACCTCCACCTACCTAACAGCAGCTGATTAACTGACATGTTTTATTCTGGCTGGGTATTTAACCTCAATACTGGATGTCTGGTCAGACTGATAATCTTGTTAACTCACTCTTTCAACTGATGGGTGCTGAGTTAAAGCAGCACAAATCAATACTTTTACATGTGAAAGTGATGAATCCACAGAGACTCCTCAGTTCTCCTAAACTACATTTTTTTAAACATCTTTCAGCTCGGCATTTTGGTTTTACTTACTTCACTGTTTCAGTTCTGTCTCAGAATAGGGATACACCTATGTCATGGGCATCTGAACTTCTTTTTCTTTTTTTTCCAACCAGCACAGCAATGCCTGGTCCCATGTTACCTTAAGAAGTAAATGAGGTATACAGCATTTACATTCACATTGTCCTTAGATGACCAGACACATTAAAGGCATTAAAGGGAGGGATTTTACCACTGAGTAAAATCTCTGATGGTTGATGAACTTTAAATCATCTCACAGTATGTATTGCCATGTTACCCAACTTTACTGAGCATAAGTAACACAGTGACTGCAAATCCAAAGACCCTGGTGTGCTGCTTGCATCGGCTCTGGTGTTATCAAACTGCCCCATGTAAGGAAGTCTGACTGAAACATGGCTAGCCTGCTGCCGCCGCCAGCTGTATTCAGAGAGTACAGAAAAACCATTATTACTTGGTGCAAGGATGAATGTGCCGTTACCATGACAACGGATGTATACAAGGAGAAAAATGTCAAACAAACACACAGATTAACCGTGTCGTGTGTACATTTTCACTGTGTGCTGTGAGCTCAAATGCACAGAGGCCACAGCTTGAACTGGCAGCAGGCAATGTTAATGGAAGAATAAATGATACATTAGATCGTGTAACAGCTCTGAATAAGAGTGGATACCTGATCCGTGTTTCCCGTAACTCCTGTACCAGAGAGGGAGTCTGCAGGTTTGACGCCAACCAAATACTGTACCAGCTCATTTTACACTGTAAAACATTTTAGACCAGACACCACTGAAATCTGTGAGATCAGCTGCTATAAAGTGATGGAAGCGTCTTCCATGCAAGTTGTATTTGTTCCAAGGAGTCCTCCAAACAAAGAACGTCATTGATCCGTGGCCTTGCCCTCCAGATCAGTACATATTAGCATCTTCTGATATGACGCCAGTATCACCAAGACAACATCGCCTCTTCAAAAGATCCAGATTCAGGTGATAATACTCTGAAGGTTCAACGCCATGAGCGACCCCTTTGACATTGCCACATTGTTTTCCCATTATCATTTTATAAACTGCAATGAAAATATTAAATTATATTGAACCATCCATCCATCTCAAACTGTCTACACATCCAAACCTGCGCAGTTTTACAATAATGTCTTTTTCCTCCTTTGCTCGTGATGGACAAGGGTCAGAAATGTCAAGGCTTTGTCACATGAACATCAACATAATCATATATTTTTGGCCATTTGCTGAAAAAAAATGATGCTCTATTTTTTTTTTTTTTTTTTTAAACTTAGGACAACACTCTGGCAAATTCATGTACATTAGAAGTTTTGAACATTTACCAGCTTAAAAATTGTGTACATAGAACAACAAAAATGAATGTCCCTCTTGACCTTGTGAGCAGCTGAAAGAGCCAGCTCTCGATAGCGTCTCCTAAGATAAACTGCTCCATGGAGAGAAACCAACGAGTGATTCATCAACTCCAACAAGCCAAATGTATAAGACACTACCTCAGCCAGAAAAGAGAGACAGTGGGTTGTTACAAAGCGAGCTTAGGCGGTGAGCTGCAGTTATTTTGGTGAGTTTGGCCGATAGCCGCTTCACAAAGCCAGATTTGGATGGACTTTAAATGACTGAGGCACCTTCAGCTTTCAGCCAATCCTGGTCATAAGCAGTAGTAACACAGACATTAGGAATCACACACCAATCTGACTGTTCTCATTTGCTTTGGAGAGATGTCCACTCAAATATTACAACAGCCAGTCGTCATGCTCGCACCGTGTTTCAGATTTGTTCAGCATCAGAAGGCGTGTAGTTGTCACGAAGCCCAGAGTGTTGTTAAAAAATCTTTTTGTTTTACATTTGTATTTTCAAGTGGTGAAAAAAGTACTTAGATCCTTTACTCAATGTCACAGAACTCACATTAGAAAAGCAGAAATGTCACACTGTAAAAATATACTTCATTACAAAAAGAATAACGTAAGTATTATCAACAAATTACACTCCAACACTCAAAACACATTTTTTTAGAGATCATATTGTCCAGCTCTAAAACTTATAGAATTTCTCTCCATAATACTGTTGGCAAAATGTATGAAGCAACTTTAACGCCCGATAGCATTTTCTGAAAATGTGTTTAAGAAACAGATAATAGGTAAAATAGCCACTGTCAATATCTTGACTAATACCATGAATCAAATACCTGACAGATCTGCTTAACACAAGCAAAAATATGAAAGAAACAGATTCTTTAATAAAAAATGGTAAAGAAAATCTATGTTATCTCACAGTTCATATGATTATATGATGAACCAGAACATAAAGCGACTTTACTTTCTGCTTTTCTGGAGGAGTTTATGGTGAAAAACGCTGTCTGTTGGGGGTAACTCCTAAAACCACCAACTGACTTTTTTACATTTTTGTTTGTGTGCAGATTATATAAATCTAATCATGTCCTGACTTCATATCCGTACTGATATCGATCCTCACGTTTTGAAAGATAGCTGATATGCTGATACACTTATTAACTTTCTTTCGGAGAGTTAGGATTGATACCACTCTCAGTTATTGTATAAATTACACAAAATGAGTTACATGTTGTTAATCAGTGAGCTTTAGAGGTGTGGATTTTGTTCGCTTTGAACAGTAACAAGTTGGCTGTTTCCGCCCATTTCCAGTCTTTATGCTAAGCTATGTAGGGCTGCAACTTGATCTGACAATTATTTTCTCAGTTAATTAGTTAAGTCTTTAGTCAATCTTTGGTCGAGTGGCTGGAAATGGAAATGGTTTGCTTAAAAAATTACTTAAACGATTAATGATTTTCCACTGAATAACTGATTAATCGATTAATCGCTTCAGCTCTGAAGCTAATCTAACTGGCTGCTGGCTCCAGCTACACATCTACCATACCAAACCGGAGAGTGGTATTGATCTTCTCATCTAACTCTTGGAAAGACAACGAATAAGTGTGTTTTTTTTCAAAATGTTAAACTATTCCTTTAACATTCAACAAAGACTAAAGACTCACAGGAGCTCTGTAAATTTAAAGGGGCTCAAACTCTACACCGAATGAGCCTGGAGACAACGAAATAATCAGGTTTCAGTACAAAACTTAAAACTCTGTTCTAATGTTTGTCATCAACAGTATAGGCATGTGTGTCTGTGCATCCTCCCAGTGTAGAAGTGGAAGGAGCGTGGGCTGTGCAAGATGTGGCATGTTGAATGCTGAACAGCCAGCCAATCAAACCTGGACATCATGACTACCATATGAATGTGTGATACGGATCTGGACATGGCTGCTCCAACCGATCGCACGTGTGGACGCTTCCAATCAAGAGTCATCCTGCTCTCCGACTTAACACCTGACAGCCTTACTGGCTGTTATATGATCCATCCTGCCACCAACATGTGCTCTCCATCACTGCTGGAGTGCATCTTGACCTTCTGAGAAGCACAGTTTATGTTTGCCTACAGGGGCTGTGTGCAAACTGACCAGTGAAGTCATTTTCAGACATACTGTACATGCAAGCAGCAGTCCCCTTGCCACTCAGTGCCCTAGATGAGTCCTTCCATCCTGTTCTTCCCAGCACAGTTTCTGCACCTATTTTGGATTCGAAACCAGGCCAGGCAGCAGCGCTCAGGGCAGAGCTCTCTCAGCAGCTAGACTCTTCTCTTTTCTTTTTTTTTTACTGTTTCTGCCAAGTTTGTCCATGTCTTAAATACTGGATTCTTGAGCATTTGATTCAGTGGCTGTCTAATTAAAACTGTACACGCTATCAGCTGAGTATCCCTTCGCAGTAAAATGTATTAAAGTAATTGTTAACATACATCTGAAATGTCCGTTCTTAATGGAAATGTCTTCTTTCCTATGCAGCTCGCTTAAAGGGCAACAGTGAGACTGTGGTGAAACACGGTCCTTATCTGCAAAATGTCATGAGCAGGTTCGAGTAATTCTGTGAACTACAGATATTCTCAAAAGGCAACATTTCAATCTGTGACACTTCAGTGCGTGTCTTGCATTTTTAGAGCGTAACAATCAGTCTTAACGATTGAGACTAATAACGTAACCGATGAGGTTATTTTTAGACTGCATGAAGATGCGCTCAGCAGTGATGGCGATGGCTTCCTCCCCCCTCCTACACCATGATGACGTCGCCCTGTTACGCAAAACCAGGGGTTCACCTTTTGTAGACCTCCAGCTCTGTCACCACTGGCGTCAATTTGAGGCACGAACGAAATAAGAGGCAATACACAGGCATATTATACAGTGTAGTACAACACAGCCCTGGTCGAGGCAGTGCTGTCTCTCAGTGTCCGCTTTTAACTTCTGCCTTAGCTTTAATTCCCCCATAGCGTTTCAGCAAAGACACTTGTCTAAACTTGATGTTGGACACACCCAGCATGGTATGAAGCAGGTAGCTGGCATACTGCGAGGCACCCAGCGGGTACCCCGGCTTATCTGATGTGGACCCAGCCAGGTTGCATGCCCGCTCACCTCCACACCACACAGCTCCCCACAATATAACGTTCAAAACACGAGCGTTTGGCCGCTGCAGTCGGTTCACTTGTAGTTAAACACACAAAATAACAGCATGCCATGACAGAAAGTGGACACTTAACTATTTGTAGAGGTGTTGGAGACACAGGTCGAGGCATTCCCCCTCCACCTCGTCCTCAGACACCAGGTCCGTCAAGGGGCGCATCGGAACCGGGTCGCTGTCCTGCAGAGGCATTCTCATCTCCCGAAGAAAGAGCTCCAGGAACCGTCGGAAGGTTTTCTCCTCTGCTGCAGAGCCGGCCATCATTTCTCATTCCTGGACAGACAGAGACAGCTCCGCCCGTCAGTACACTAACTTGCCGGGCTAAGAAGAGAAGAGTCAGTACACTAACCGAAGTAATTGGACTGTCAGTGCTCTAACAGTCTGAGTGAATAAGTGTGTACTACCGGAGGAGCAGTGCCGTTGACTACCGGTGTGTCTGGAAGCAGCGGGTCTGACTGGATGAGCGGACCGTGGCGTCTACGATTATACTATCGGTGGAGCTGTCACAAGCTGGACCGAGTCCCCATTCAGAGCCGAGCGGGAGCGCGCACCGCGTTATCGGGGATTTCGGATAATCAGAGGGCGCTGACGTCAGAGAGAACGCAACGGTTTACATTACATTTAGTTCATGAACGCGCACGCCGCCTCTTGTCGTCTGACGTCTGAGACCTTATTGTAGACATTATGAGGGTGGCTTTATTAATTTAAATTTTGAGGGCTACATTTTACATCCACATACGCAAATTCTCTACGTGCGCACCAAAAACAAATTCTCCTACTCTATATGAGCCATATGAAGAACTACAAAGGTGATGTCTTGATATACAGAGTTAACTATTAACTAACTATTATAACTAAGTATTTTCATTATTTTCTGTTTATCATTATTCATTATTTGTATCTTAAAGTAATTAAATGTAAAACATATGATGAGCTAAAATATGATATAGGCTATTCTTATAGAATAAAACTTTCAACCATTAATGAACAAAAATTGCGTTCAACTTGAGCAATTTCAATTGCTAAATTATACCTATACATAAATGCATCAGAATGCATACCAGTAACAAGAATTTTATATATATATATATATATAACATTGTCAAAATAAGAACACTTCATTTAACTCCGAACATTAAATAAGCTCATCTTAAGACCCTTAATGACTTACACCCTTATATAGAGTTTGTGGAAGAAGGGCTGCAGGTGGTTGGCTACCAAAAAATGTTATTGACTATGGTGAGATCCAAAGACGCAGAGTACAGATAGCTATATAAGTAAAAGTGATAATAGCAAAATTATAAATGCATAAACGTAGATATTTAACGGTTTATCCAGTGTTTTCGGGTTTTGACAATAATCTGAAACTTGACTGCACTCCTATTAATTTTATTTCCATGTGTCTTTTATGAAGCAAAGACATAAAAAGGGATAAATAGTAATAGTAAATAAAAAGTAAATTATAAAAAGAAACGTATACAAACCACATTATAAACCATCGTTATATGAACAGATATATAATATATATATATATATCTATATAATCCCTCCCTTCTTCTTCTAATTATTATTATTGTTGTTGTCGTTCTTGGTTGCTATCCTATATATAGTAATAATTTGTTCGAATTGTAGGCTACTGATTTTATTAATTAATTTAACTTTAGGGCTACCTTTGGCTGGTAATACTTATGTACCGGATTTAATTTTGTAATATTTTATTTTTATAGTGTGGAATTGCTAATTTTACTTTTAAAAAAAAAAAAAAAAAAAAAAAAAAAAAAAAAAAAAAATCCTTTCTCCAGTCGATGAGAAAGTACATGTAACAAACACGGGAACGGTGAAATAGATGTTGTATCTACTCGGACATATTGTTACGAACCCGGAAAGGGGTGCGTCGTTGTTTTTATTCCCCTAAATTCTCAACATGAAGGAAGCAAATATGGCTGTCCCTGTGAGTATCGGGGCTCTGCTTCAGTCAGACTTCCTGGAGGACGCTGCTTACCGGGACGACGGCCTGTGTGTTGTTGGTATTTTCGGAAAAAGCAACATGCAGCCCGGGCCGCTGAAGGAGTCTCTTATCAACACTTTGGCGGACAAACATATCTTCTCGCTGTTCGGCGGACCGCAGGACGGCGGCACCGCAGACAGCCACATCCAGGCTTTCTACAACCAGGAGAACCGGGTGCTGTACCTGGTGCTCTCCTCCGTCTGCGACAGCCGGCAGCTGCTGCAAGCCTGCCAGTCTCTGAGCGCCGGCACCGGCCACTCTGACTCCCATGACTTCTGGAAAGGCCTCGACAGACAGCACTGCCTCCACCTGCTCTACATGTTCTCCGTCTGCCATGTTCTCTTGCTCGTCCATCCCAACCAGACCTTCGATGTGACCTACGACCGGCTCTTCAGAGCCCTGGACGCCCTGAGACAGAAGGTGCTGCCTCTGATCCGAGCTGCCATCAAAGACTGTCCGGTGTCCAAGGAGTGGAAGGTGAACTGCCGGCCCTGCCCTCCGCGCCTGCTCTTCGTCTTCCAGATGAACGGCACTCTGAAGGTCTTCTTTTTAATTAAGTCCATTTGTTGAACTTAATTACTAGCAGCTGTGCATATTTCTTACAGGGACAAGTAAAAAAACCTGTCGCCAAAGCATTCAATTTGCTCAGTGCACCAACAGTCAGGAGGCCTGAAGCCCACAGATTCAGTGTTCAATTACTACACATTAATCTGATTAATTATATCATAGGAATCATTGTAATATACTTCTGTAAAGTGCTGAAAAAATGTGATAAAGTAAATAATTCTAGGAGATATTATCCCTCCTTTGTCATCATACTTAGAATATATAAAAAATATAAATCTATATCACTGCAATTCTATAGTATTAAAAAGGTCTGAAATTTTGTTGGAGGTACACAACAGTCAAGTGAGTTTTATATAAATTTAAATGACACCTCTTTTGTTTGTTATTCCAAAGGTTTCTGCAAACGGCTCAGAGTCAGGAGGAAATCCAGACAAACCCAAAAAGCACTCTCCCAGGAGGAGGCTGCAGCATGCCCTGGAGGACCAAATTTATCGCATCTTCCGTAAAAGCAGAGTCCTTACCAACCAAAGCAGCAACTGCTTGTTCACCGTGCCCGCCAACCAGGCATTTGTGTATGTGATACCAACAGCAGACGAGGACCCTGTAGGTGCCTTGCTTGGTCAGCTGCGGTCCAACTGCATCTTGTGTGACCAAGACTCCACCACGTCGGTGTCAGGACCAAGGCGTTACCAGCAGATGCGACGCTCGGCTCGGCAGTCCAGCTGCAGTGGAGATTCAGGCAGCATGTCGATGGGCGCTCAGCTGGTGGACTGCAGCTTGAAGGAATTCCTCTGGCAGCATGTAGAGCTGGTGCTGACCAAGAAAGGCTTTGATGATAGTGTCGGCCGCAACCCACAGCCTTCGCACTTTGAATTGCCAACCTACTCCAAATGGGTCCAGGTCGCCTCCAGACTCCACCAAGTCCTAATTAGCAACACAGATGAAGAAATAGCTGAGCTAGCCTCGAAAGTGCAAAGCCAGCTGAAGGTTTTGGAGGGTTTTCTTGACGCTGACACCAAGTTCTCTGAGAACAGGTGTCAGAAAGCTCTGCCACTAGCTCACAGCGCTTACCAGTCCAACCTTCCTCATAACTACACCACTACAGTGCACAAAAACCAGCTGGCGCAGGCTCTGCGGGTGTATAGCCAGCATGCTCGGGGCGTGGCTTTTCAGCGCTACGCACTGCAGCTTCATGAGGACTGTTACAAGTTCTGGAGTAACGGCCACCAGCTGTGTGAGGAGCGAAGCCTGACTGACCAGCACTGTGTTCACAAGTTCCACCTACTACCTCAGCCAGGTGAGCACTCTCTTCCACTTTATTTTCCTCTGCTACACTGCATCGGGGCTAATGAGGACAGACATGGGTGAAGATAATATATAGGGTATAAAATAATAATAATTATCTGCACACTGGAATCTCCTGTGTAGTTTACATTAACAGTGACATTTCAGCCAGCTTTGGGTAAACATGCACTGAGTGAAACAACGAAATCAGAAACGTTTGTTGGTTAGCTGTGGGTGTAACACTCTGCTGGATAGTTTAACATCTTCTACAAAAATATACAGACAGGTCTGTGTGTATTAATGTAAATGCATTTCTATATGTGTATATTTATATACATTTGAAAGTAATTAGGATAAAAACCAACAACAAAAATGCATTAAATCTAATTCTAATTTGTGCAGGAGAGAAGCCAGATATGGATCGCAACCCACCCATCCTAAACCACAACAGCAGGGGGCGCTCCACCAGCTCCTGTAACTGTGGCAGGAAACAGGCACCTCGGGAGGATCCGTTTGACATCCAGGCTGCCAATTATGACTTTTACCAGGTTTGGATTTGCACTACGATCTCTTTCTGAGGACCACAGTTGAGCAGCTTCACTCAGTTGATTGCCAAATGTCACACACGTAGATCTGAATTTAATAGTGCCATAAAGGAAATCCTTCTCATTGATTTGCCCAAGTCTACCTCAGATATTAGTTTTTCCTTGTCTTTGCTACACATGTTCTTCAACTCTCCTCTTCCTGAATAGATGCTGGAGGAGAAATGCTGCGGGAAGCTGGAGAGGATTGAGTTTCCAGTGTTCCAGCCCAGCACTCCTGACCCAGCCCCAGCCTGCAACCAAGCTCAGCGACTGCCATCCGAAGCTTCAGGGTCTGGTGAGGCAGAGAGGCTGAAGGAACCGAGCACTGCCCAGAGCCATACACCCGGAGACACCAGCCTCAGCCTGGCTCTCAGTCTGGGCCAGTCCACGGACAGTCTGGGTCCCTACGCTGATGGAGACGGCACAGACACCCAAGTCCAGCAAAAGAGACCAAGCCTCGTAGATCGCCAGCCATCCACTGTGGAGTATCTCCCTGGTATGATGCACTCTGGCTGCCCCAAGGGCCTGCTACCCAAGTTCTCCAGCTGGTCACTGGTCAAACTGGGCCCAGCAAAGTCATACAACTGCCACACCGGTCTGGAACAGCCAGGCTTCCTCCCCGGCTCCTCCTTCCTCTTACCATGGGACTTGGTGATCCGCTCTCGGTCAGAGGAGGATACCGGCCTGACGGAGCCTTTGGACGGAGGCACCTCCTCATGGCCAGCCCCCAACAAGACCCTGGTGGGAAAGCGGGGCAGCACTGGAGGGCTCGGTAGGAGTCGCAGGAGAGATGATATGGCTCGTGCATTTGTGGGCTTTGAGTATGAAGACAGCAGGGGAAGACGTTTCATTAGCTCCGGGCCTGATAAGATAGTGAAGGTGCTGGGTCCAGGGGGCGCCAAAGATCCCGCCACCAGGGTGCTAAACACCGATATGCCACTGTACATCCCTTCCCCTTCCCAGGGCCGTGGCCTGAAGCCTCACTACGCCCAGCTGGCTCGCCTTTTTATCGTGGTGCCTGACGCTCCGCTGGAGGTTACCCTCAACCCACAGGTAAACAGACTCCACTTCACTTCCAGGACACCCAGGGCTTTGTCCCGGACAGTGTACAAGCTACTATTGTTGTATTCTGAGTGGATGATCAGAATTTTGCCTTAAAACCAGTCAAGCAGAACATTACGTGGTGCAGTGGTTTGCACTTGTCGCCTCACAGCAAGTAGGTTCTGGGTTCAAACCTGGGGCCTGTGGCCTTTCTGTGTGGAGTTTGCATGGAAGGTGGTCTCAAACCTTTGGACCTCATTGTATATCTGCACTCCCTGTGAGATTAAACTCATCTTTCACATGTCTGGTAGCAATATTCAACATTTAGTTTGACTAGAGATGCATGAATGTATTTTTATTAATAAATATGTTATATTAATCCTTTCAATATTGTATTTTCAGGTACAGCCTGGTCCTCCTCCCTGCCCAGTTTTCCATCCAGAGCAGACAGATTTAGTGTTGCCGCCTGATGGTCTTTGGGTGCTGCGGTTCCCTTATTCGTATGCAGCAGATCGCGGGACCTGTTACCCACCCAAAGAAAACCAACCCCTCAACAACTACAAGGTGCTGCGAGGCATCCTGAGGGCCACCACTGCTAACCCTCCCCCACAATGACCTCACCTTCTTGAACCTTATTTATTTACACCTCCTCATACAGGCTGAGGTTGTTTTTGTTTTTTTTGTTTCGCTGTACATGGCAGGGTCTGTCAGTGACATTCTCCCCAAGGGTCTCAGAAACTAATGTCTGGATTGTCATTAAAGGAGCTTTGGATGTTCGTGGTCTGCGGAGATTTTGTCCTATTGATTTTGAGGACCTTATGACCTTCCCTTTTAAAGCATAAGTCAAATCGTTCAGCTTTACTGAACAATTTTATGCTTCCCAGAGGAAGAACCCACTTATGGCACTTGGGAACAATTATGACCATCTCATCATCATGATAATTTCACTTCAGTCCAGCTTGACCTTAACTTGAGTCAGTCATGTGTTATCATTTATGTAGGTATGTTTTTGTCACATTTTACAGGGTGAAGTCTGATTAACAAAAGTCAGCAGCAGCGAACTCAGTATCCATTAAAGCACAGGTTATGGTGAAGTGTCAATAATTAGGCTGAACTAAAGTGTATTCTGCTGTATCTGAATATTACCACAACACACTCAAGACTCTACTGCAACATTGATCACTGCTTACATACCTAGACAGACATATCCAAAACACTGGATACCTCCTTGAGTGGAAAATGTTCTTGATTTTTGTAAATAAAAATTACTATTGGTCATTCTGTTTTATTCATGTTATGAGTGATATCTGCTAGGTGATGTGGAGGTAAACACTAATGTGAATAAAGTATAAACTATCGATCTAATTAATTTCTTTAAGGAAATCATTATCGTTATTATTAACTGAGATCAGATGATGAAATCACACATAAATGGCATTCTCCGTTTCGTTCACTAGGTGGGGTTGGGCTCCTTCATTTTGGATAAACCAGCTCATTGTCCCTTGATGGAGACAATTAAGCAATTTTAAAGCTAAGACCAAAGTTAAACCTGTGTCTCCCAACAAAAAGAAGAGACTGTTTTAATAATCTTTGAGGTCAGACATATTCTTTCAATGGACAGATGAGAGAGAGAGGCATAAACATGTTTACAATTCAGTACAGTTTGTAATCTCCACCCTATCACCCTGGTGCTGGCTTCATTACACTGGCTTTGTGTCAAAATCAAGATTGAATCCAATATCCTTCTAATTAATTGTAAAACTACATGTATTTTTACAGTTTTATAGTTATAGTTTTTAGGAATAACTTTGGAAAGTTCACTCCAGAGCAACAGAACACATCATAAAACAGTTTTCACAGCCTGAGTAGTTCTAACAATGTGAAGTCTACTGAACTTCATGTGTAAAATCTGCTGAAAATTGATCATTTGAATTTGCATTACACACATCTTTCTCTATGTCTTTTTCAGTATTAGAAGACACATTTAATTGACAAAATAACTACTTTATGAACAAATTCAACTTGCCTTAATCAATAATTTTAAGGTTGTCTTAATTTCTCCTACCAGACAGCAGAATTACCCCAAACAATGGCACCTTCATTGATTTGACTATCATCTGTTGTTGTTCTCCCTCAGGTATTTTGCAGTGCCCTATATCTCTAGAGAAAGTGGGAAGCTGTTGTTTCCATCTTGTTGAATCTCTCCTTCTCATGTAGTTCAACCTTTCATTTGTGGTGAAGATCAACAGGCTCACATGCTGCTGGAAACAGAGAGATCAGTGTGTGAAGTATGTTTTCTTTATGTCTCTCCATTTGATCTCCATTACTGAAAACACAGTTACTCTAGGGTGTAACAACAACAAGGAACAAGGAAATCAACTGGTGATCTCATGCCTTAGTAACAAACGCACACACACACTCATACACATCTAGCCTCCAGGAATGAGGGTAATAACAATGAGGTTAATAACAAAGCTAAGGCGTGTGACTCAAGGTCATAGCGTTTAACAACCAGCAGTCAAGACTTAAAGAAACATTCAACATATACTGTATCATAACAGTTTAAAATTGTTCACTGCATGATTCGTCCACTTAAACTGCAACTTCAGTTTCACTCAACACTTATACCACTTCCATTACTTTTCAGTTTGAACTGCTCCTGCCAACTACACATCAGCTCACACTCACCTGACTTTTGGAGAGCAGTTATCTGCTCTCAGCTCTTTTACTTCATACAACTTTCAAATTCCTTTCACCTTCTACACCTCACATGATACTTCAGCTGCTTTCACACTTTCACTTCAGTCAACACTGCAACTCCTTTTATTACGTGCGTTTCAAATGACACATCTTTCAGTTTTTACATTTTATTTTACACCAACCTCTTTCAGGATTTAACTTCACGTGAACTGCATCTAATCTCAACCTCACAGTTCAACTTCTTTACAAGTGTAAACCATAGTCAAACTTTTAGTGCGGACACAAGCAATTTTCTTTGTGTTTTTGTTGTAATATGGCCAAAATATTTTTGCTTTGGCAGGTTTCTTCCAGTTGTATTGATTGTGTGGTTTTGGCGCAGTTTGGAAAACATGTATAATGTATCTGTGATCCAATGGCCACAAGCGGTCACTAGTCTGTAATTGTCTGTCACTGACAGCTAGTATCCATTTGTCTGACAATGCCTGAAGTTTGCAGTATAAGGTTGTGTTCAGATGTTCATCAACAGCCCCCTGTGTTGTTTCAACATAGGTCTGAATCCCCATTTACACTTCAACTGCTTTCAGAGCTTACACTTTGGTTCACACTTCAACTCCTTTCACTGGATACCCAGCTTGATTTTATTTCTAATAATTTATTTCATTTTAAAATTGCTTCAAGTTGTGTTCTCTGTTGATGCGATTTACTTCAACTGACACTTCAGCTCCTTTTATTACTTAAACTATTATTACAGCTTCTTTCAGTGCTTGCACTTCAACTCCTTTCAGTTTTTAAACTTCAACTGACTGTTAAACTTCAATTTTTGCTACCACATCAACTTCCTTCAGTGTTTCACTTCAACTTCAGCTCTTTCTGTCAACCACAGACATTTCAAAAACTCCAAAGACTCATTATGTTAAAACTAGCCTTGTCTGGTTTTCAGTTAGACCAGAATTCAGTCTGACCACCTTTTATTTGTAGTGACACCAAAAGTGCCCAAGAATTCCAAGTGCCCTCAGAGAACGGTTAGACACTGGGAGCAGTAAATCTGGGTGTGTGTAAAGCAACAACAACCATAAAAGGCTCAAAAACAAACTTCAAGTGTTCGGGGTTGCTGTTCGCACATGTGTACAGGTAGGAGAGGCGGGGGAATGAAAGCCAACCCACATGTAGATCAGAGTTTACAGCTCGGCTTTGTCTCTCATCTCTGTTCTCACCTGAATACCTCTGTGCCAAAGTTCAGCGCTCACAACCCGGGACAATAGGAGAAAGAAGACACTGGACTAGATGTTCTCTGGCAGCTTCATCTTACAGATTGTGTGTGACCCTGAGAGAACTGAACACAAACACCCGTAACTATTCAACAAGCTCAACAGCACAACGGGATGTGAGTATGAGTATGAGTATAATACACTCAGATTTATCAACCGATCAATCATTATTTAAAGTGTCCTCTCCGGCTCCTGCAATGGTTTACTGCGAGATTAACTTTCAACTTTGTCATTGTATTAACTGTGAGAAGTAACAGCCGTCTGTGACAGCAGGTTGTTATGCAGACACTGACACTCACTCACTGACACTGTTTTTTCCATATATTGAATTTTGTGAAATATTTTTTTATTCATTAAGTTTGTCATTTTTTTTATTTTTGAAGATCATCATTTAATTCTTGTGTTGAATGTATTTTTTGTCCCCTTCGGAAGACAAATCTTGATCAACTTTAAAGGAACATACCAAAGTTTTTCCATGTTTTAGCTCATGCTCAGATTTCCCAAGTGCTGGTATTTTACTGGAGCATTTTCTATTTTGTGAAAAGTTGGGTGACGGAAGGCTTGGCCGAATTTCTGGAAAGAGCAGGGAAGGGTCTTGGAAGTTTTCCAAATAGTTGTATATTTAATTGTTTGCTTTTCATGTGAGATTTACTATAAAAAAAGATTGAATAATTACATCATAATTGTTCTGTCAGAAACATGCCTTTTTGTGTTTAATGGATCATAAAGTTGGACTTATGCAGAGGACTCATGTCTCTGTTACAGGGTTTATCTTCTAGCAGATAGTTATAAAGCATTTCATCAGATTTTCTATAATTGCACAATAAAAGTAGTAAGACCGCTTTGCACTGTTTTACCAGTACCACCTACATGTTTCATGAAAAAACCGAAGGAAAGGGAAATGTAGTGGGCAATGGAAATCCAATTGGAAACAGTAAGCTCTGTCCAAAGGTAAACAATGAGATGTAACATGTTAATTTATGAACTGTACAGGCACTTGTAGGTGGACCTTGTTACAGCTGGACGGAGCCCTGCTATTGCCCACTGTTTCCGGTCTTTATGCTAAACTAAGCTAAGCTAAGCTAAGCTAAGCAGCTTCTGGCGATAGGTTTATATTGAATGGACACATATGAGAGTTGTATTAATCCTCTCATCTAACTCTCAGCAAGAAGGTGAATAAGTGTACTGCCCCAAATGTTGAAATGCTGAAAACTGGAAATTATCCACAGTAACCATGACACTGCAACTGGCAGGACAAGTTGAGCAGCACATATTATATTCCATCCATCTCCATTGTACTGAGGTGTAGGCAGAATACTTACTGGCAGATATCTCTAAAACCAAATACATCAGCATGGCTAGACACCAGAGAAAATGTGGTTTTTGTTTTGTAATTTGGATGACACTGAAATTAATATAGCTGAGAGATGAGATAATAATCATATCTTTTCTGTTTTTGTGTTAGTCGTTCCCCTGGCAATACAAAACTAAGAAGACACTGTCAGTTTTAATTGACCCAGAGCAACATGACCAACAGGAAGGCAGAGGTCAAGCGAAGGATTGTGTCCAAGGACGGTCACAACAATGTCCGGATTGACAACGTGGAGGGCATGGTCAAGCTGTACCTGCATGACATCTGGACCACTGTGGTGGACATGAAATGGCGCTACAAACTCACTCTGTTTGCTTCTACATTTGTCATGACTTGGTTCCTCTTTGGGGTCATCTTTTACTTCATTGGCATGGGCAACGGAGACTTTGAGGGTGGTTTGAATTCGAACCACACGCCCTGTCTGATGAACGTGGAGACACTCACTGGAGCCTTCCTCTTCTCTCTGGAGTCACAGACCACCATTGGCTATGGTTTTCGTTATATTTCTGAGGAATGTCCTCTGGCTATCTTCACCCTGGTGGCTCAGCTCGTCATCACCGGCCTGGCTGAGATCTTTGTCACTGGTGCCTTTCTAGCTAAACTGGCTCGGCCCAAGAAGCGGGCAGAGACCATCAAGTTCAGCCAGTTGGCAGTGATCTGCTGGCGCCAGGGAAAGCTGTGTCTGATGGTGAGAGTGGCTAACATGAGGAAGAGCCTTTTGATCCAGTGCCAGCTAACAGGAAAGCTCCTCCACTCAAATGTGACACAGGAAGGTGAGAAGACACAAGTCCACCAGACATCTGTTGATTTTCAGATGGACTCCAGTGGAGAGTGCCCTTTCCTCATCCTCCCGCTCACCTTCTACCACGTTCTGGACGATCACAGCCCACTGGTAGGACTGAACGCAGAAAACCTTCACACCCGAGAGTTTGAGCTGCTGGTCACCCTCAATGCCACGATGGAGTCGACGGCAGCCACGTGTCAAAGCCGCACATCTTTCATTCCCCAGGAGATCCTCTGGGGTTACGAGTTCAAGCCGGTGCTGTTCAGCACCACAGGTGGCCGCTATGTGGCAGATTTCAACTTTTTTGACAAGGTACAAGTGAGCAACGATGCAGCCCTCCTCAGAAACAACACGGAGAAGCTAAAAATTGAGGAGGACTATAAAAAAGAATAGAGGATAAATGTGGTACTATACTGTATTGTACCTGTTACTCTCACGGCTATGAGCCCTAATTCAAACACACATTATTTGAATATTGTTGTAAAATATCATATGAAAACTGATTTGGTCCTGTCTCTCATAACAATACTTGTTTTTGTAAATCAAATTTTCCAGCAGACTAGAAAACCTGATATGAAAATATAATTTCTTTGCACATTTTATTTATTGTTTTAATCATTCTGATGTCTTTTTTAAAATATTAATTTCAAAGTTTTAATCTCGTGAAGTATACCAGAATTGTTCTTAATTATTGGTTGGATAACGAGGGTTGATGACCCCAAAGAAAATTAATGAGACTGGGTTTTAGTGGAGGGTTTTAGTGTTCCCAAATTGTAAATGCTTCGGGGCTTTGTTAAATAATAATTTAATTTTTCTTTAGATCCTGTGTTCCATCACGCTTATTTACCTTTTTGCGAAGAGTTAGATGAGAAGATTGATACCACTTGTATGCAAAATGTGAAGCTACGGCAATTATCACTGGAAAAACAGTAACACGTTATATCTTGTTTTTGTCCATTATGTGCAAAACCTGAAGAGTAAAAATGACAACTTGTTGGTTTTACAAGTGGTGTTTAGCTTAGCTTAGCTTAGCAGAATGTGGGCTTTTACAATGTTGCTAATATTCATGATGCTCAGTAGTTGTTGGTCAGGAAATATCTAAATAACATATACACACATATACAGTGTAATGTTTAATTAATAAGACAGATTTGAAGTGGATGGAAGATGTATTTTTCACTTTTTACAAACTTATAGGCTAGCAGTTTACCCCTGTTTCCAGGGTTTGCGCTAAGCTATGCTAATGCACAGAAATGAAGCTGATATCAAGCTGCTCATCTGGACGTGTGTGACACTGAACAAGCATTATTCCCAAAACATCAGACTGCTCCTTTAAAAATACTGATGGTCAGAACTTCTGGAAGCTTTAGATTAGATTAGATTAGATTAGATTAGATTAGATTAACTTTATTTATCCCACAACTGGGAAATTCATTTACCACAGCAGAAAAATAAACATCTATAGAATAAACATCTATGGAAATATACAACAAAAATATACCAAATATACACTAATAAATACAATATACACAATACACACGATATGTACATGAAAAAGTGCAAGTTTGGTTCTAGTCCAGAAACATGGCCGCCTGTAGTTTCAGTCTTTTAGGTGGATTTCTTATTTTAAAACATAAAGCATCTCTCTGCCTGGAGAGGATAAATATGAGAATATATTAGTGCCTGTTACACATCGACAGGTGCTTCACTGTTACTGAATTTGTAATTAATCTTGTAAATCAGATGTAAGCATTGTTATGTGTCACTCAGTTCGGACAGATGAGTCTTATGAGGGTATAATGGTGATACACGGGGGGTATATAATGCAGAGGCTAATATAAATAATTACTGTTTGGTTTGTAAATAAATGTGTCTTTATTCAGTAAAAATAACAGTGTTGTGTTCATTTTTGTGAAAACTGAATTGAATGTTGAATTGAAGTTAATAATGACTCTATGTAGGATCAGTGAATGGTGGAAAGTAACTAACTACATTTACCCAAATACTGTAAGTATAGTTTTGAAGCATCACATTTTATGCAGCTTCTGCTTCCACTCAGTTCAGAGACAAGTGTTGTACTTGTTGATCCAGTTTATCTGACACCTACTTTAAGATCTTTATCACATTAATGTATCTGTAATTCAGTAAAGTAATACTGCATAACACTCTGGGGCCATTCTGCATGAAGAGTACTTTCTCTTTTGATACTTTAAGTACATTTTGTTGCTGATTACATTTATTTGTCAGGTTTTGAATGCAGGAATTTAAAGTGTAAATTTGTACTATGATATTGAAATTTACTTCATTAAAGGATCCCCTGCTGTAACTGTGGTGATAGAAAATGGATGTAAGGATAAATGACTCGAGCCATTTGAAGGACAATACGTTCAGACTGCAGCTCTACTCTCTCAGGCCTTTAGCTGTCAGCTCTTGTTGTGACAACACTTAAGCTTCAGCTGACAGTTGGTGACTGTATCTGGTCAAAACAATCTTTCAATCCAAAGCACAACTGATCTTTTACTTTCAGAGACAGAGGGCAAACATTTTGATCAACAGCTACTTCAGTAAAAACTATTGTCTTAGCTAAAAAAGACATCTAAACGCTGCACTCCTGACAATCAGAGCATCCTAAATGAATAAACAGAGATTACCACATATATGCACCATATATTCTTGAAATACTAGAATTCAAATGTTATGACTGTGAACACTTAAGCTTCAAGATGTCACCACAGTACAACAGATTCTATCTATGCAGATAGTTTTGGATTTAACTGTGCTCATGCTTTCACTGCAGTACAACGGCAGGAAAAGGAATTTTGCTGGTGGTGCACACTGCGTTGGCAATTACATTGAAAATCACACTCTTAACAGCCCTCCTTGGGACTATTTTTTCAGTAGAGAGTAGTTCCAGTGAAAGCTATTTACAGTGAGATCTTTGAATTATTGGTGGAATAGGCTCCTCCTACACAGTTTTACTTTCCCATAAAAACATCATTCAAACTTTCCTTCTGCATGTTCTTTAACTCAGTTACACTATATGCTTACACTGCAGTTTGCATTCCTCATCCCTTTCCCTTTTTTCCCTATCCCTAATATTACTTCAACTGCTCCTTCATACAAATTCAAGCCGGCAATGCAGTTTAGCTTCAGCTTGTGCAGAAGCCAGCATTCCCACTTCAGTTGCATTGCATTTGCATTTTACATTTCTGAATGCTTTGAACATCACATAAATTAAATTCTGTTCATCTCCACTATATTAAGGTGGAGGTGGAAACACAAGAGACAGATGTGTCAAAACATGGTTAAACAGAATTCAATGATTTGCATAGAGGTGAATGGGAGGATATATTTGTTGTATTTTGTGGAACACTGATTCTTTAATTCTTTTTTTTTTTAAGTAATATTATTTATTATTATTATTTATTTTATTTTGTTTCGGTTTGTGAAGTTCTTAAGTAACTTTGCCTTTAGTTGTTTTAGATTTGTGGAAAGTACGATTTTACTTTGAAGGAATTAAGCCGGAAACGTTTTCAAGGAACGCAAACTGAGATGCCGCTTTTATTCTGAAGGAATCGGCCCGGACGTTGTGTTGATACTGCTGCCGGCGGAAGAAACAAGCTAGTTTGGCAGATGTAAATAGAATAACGCCGATATCTTTGTTGTATTAACAAGAAAGAGCCTCAACAACCAGTTCTTTAAATGTCTGTCTGATGTGTCACGGTCAGACATGAGCGTCACTTTGGATATAAGACTGAAAAGAGCAAACAAAGTTTATCATGAGGGGGTAAGTACGTTAACTACAGTCAGCTAACGTTAACTGTTTCTCTAGCCTTTTAGCTAACATTAACGCCAGCTTTTCTGTATTGGCGTTGAATTTAACTTAGTAAAAGAGTGTAACTGACTAAATAACTAACTAGCTTGTTAGTTAGGAAGCGGTGACGTCCTGTCAGCACATGACCAGCAGCTGATGAGCTAACATCTGTGACCCCCCTCAGACCTGTAGCTTCCGTTTTTTGAACCTCTTGAAACTGTGAAAGGGTTTTAGACACTGTAGTTAAAGCCTGTTTGATATTTACTCTCAGATTTGTGAAATATTTATTTTTTGAAAACGTATTTTTTCCCCAAACCAATTTATACTCAATGTACACTCACCTAGCACTATTATTATTGATAACACCCAATCTGCTCAATAAGGTCAGTATCTGGGCTGATACTGATCAGTTATATGGGAGAAGTGCATTTCTAACCCAGGTACTTATTAGATGATTACTGACCCCAGTTTGGGGATTCTGTGCTGAGGTAATCAAAAACAACTTTAAATCACATCCTCTGTCCTGTCTCATTCTTTGGACAGTGTAGGATTATGTCATGTGTTGAAAAGACTTGCATTAATTAAATATAGAATATAGAATAGAAGAAACAGGGGTAGCATTAGGGTTATGGATGTCATTTTATAATGAAAAGCCTTTCTTTTCTTTTCTTTTTTTACATTTTTGCTCTGACAGTCTGATGTTTTACATATTTTTTAAAAAAGAACAGATACTTTACTTAGCTAAATAACTGCATGGTAAGGGGTGTTTTCTAAGGTCTTCTTCTGCCCTCTGGTGCACATGAGAGTTATTTAGTGGCAATATAACTGAAATTCCTAATCAGGCCACTGGTGCAGATAATTCTGCCTGGGTTGCTGTACCAGTCACCTGCAACCTCAGCTGTGATCAAAATAGGGCGTGAAAGGATGCATTGATTGTACAAGTTAGTCTAACAAGGCTTGACATCAGAGTTTAATAGATTAAAATGATTTGATGACACTTTGGGCATCTTCATAGCACTTAGAGCAGCGGCCAGGACCTCAGCGGTGTGTGTTTTTGTGCAGGAAGTGGTGGCTGGTGTCATTGTGCTGATGTGTAAGGAGCCGCTGCAGCACCACGGCATCTCTCTGAGCATGGAGGGACTGGTGAACCTGCAGCTGAGCTCCAAGAGTGTCGGCGTCTTCGAGGCTTTCTACAACTCTGTCAAGGTGAACTGTGTGAACTGGAGATGAGTAATTTCAGCTTTCAGTCAGGAGGTCTAAAGTCCAAATAAATGTCTTCCTCGTGATAGGCCAAACCTCACTCATCCTCATAGTTAGATTCATCACCATAAAGACAGAACAGAAGCAACAAAAAGTAAATACTTACTAGTACTGAAACAGTTAATCTGTTAGTCCATCAACAGAAAAACAGCTACAATTTTGATAATGGATTAACTTGTGAAGCAAAGCAAAAATGGCAAACTGTTGCTAGTCTTAATCAGACCTTTCCGTCACATTTTGCAGCCCATCCAGCTGATCAGCTGTAACATCGAAGTGGCAAAGGCAGGAAAGATCCCAGGAGGCAAGACCGAGATCCCTTTTGAGTTCCCTCTGAACACAAAAGGCAACAAAGTGCTGTACGAGACCTACCACGGTGTCTTTGTCAACATTCAGGTGAGTGAGGGACCCATAGTTTGATTCTTATTAGAATTGATAGTCAAAACTGTAACTGGACATTGTGTATCATAAATAATAACAGACAGAAACGGGACAACATGTACACAAAGACTCACTGTTACCTTCATACTCCAGATATAAATGAATCCAAAGCAAACTAAATATTATGCAGAAGATAATTTTGATAAATAAAAAAAGGATATCATTTAAAGTTAAAAAAAAAAAAAAAATATTCAAATAGTTGTGGTACAGTATGTTTCAAATTCAGTTTTTCTGTTTAAACTATCTTGTTTGTGTCCTCTTCTCAGTACACCCTCCGCTGTGACATGAAGCGCTCCCTGCTGGCCAAAGACCTGAGCAGGAACTGTGAGTTTATCGTACACTGTCAGGTGAGTGAAACAGATGTGATTTTAAATAAACTGCAGAAATAATCTAAATAAGAGTTTAGAGCTTTTTGTTTGTTTGTTTGTTTGTTTGTTTCCCTGTGGCATTGTGAGTTGTATGAAGCTACAGAATTTTAGTACTGTAAAGCTGTTATTAAGGTTCAAACCAGACTATCACAGGGTTTTAATGCAGTAAAGTCATATAGTCAGATTTAGGACATTTATTATTTTTCATTACCTTACTTGTTTTTAGTAAACATTTGTTGCTCTCTGGATATTTGTGTGGTCAATCTTTGTCTAATGTCTCTTGAGATTTGCCTTAATTAAAGGTGGATTTATCTTTGTTCTTTTGTTTGACACAAACACCACATGTGTTTGGGGCAGTATACATCACATCTGCACCTGAAAAACTGAGAAGTGCCTTGCGTGATTATGTTGAATATCAGCACCTCTCTCAGATGAGATGTTAGTTTTGTTGGACTGTGTGGAATCTGTTTCTCTGGTTGTTTTTCAGCCGCAGAAAGCTAAAGTTGCCCCCACTCCGGTCAACTTCACCATCACTCCAGACACATTACAAAACATACGTGAGGTGAGAAAGCTACATCGCTCCTTAACTTCATTTTATTGCATCATTTTGTTTTTAAAGCTGTACTGAGAGGACAAACTTCCTTTCTGTCTTCAGAGGAGTTCACTGCCAAAGTTTCTAATCAGAGGCCATTTAGACGCCACCAACTGTGTGATCAGCCAGCCGCTGACGGGAGAGGTGGTGGTGGAGAATTCAGACGTTCCCATCAAGAGTATTGAACTGCAGCTTGTGCGAGTAGAAACCTGTGGTAAGTTTGTGCTGCCAGATGATTGGATCAACCTTCCTTCTCCAGCAACAGAGCTGCAGGTTTTTTTTAAACGTCTGCTGTGTACAGGTTGTGCTGAAGGCTACGCCAGAGATGCCACAGAGATCCAGAACATCCAGATAGCTGAAGGTGATGTCTGCCACAGCCTCTCTATTCCCATCTACATGATCTTCCCCAGGCTGTTCACCTGCCCCACACTGGAGACCACCAATTTCAAAGTTGGTCAGTAAAGCCTTCCAGTCTGCTTTATGTACTCTTACAATAATGTTTTCATTCACTTATGCAATATAAATTAGGGCTGCACAATTAATCGAAATATAATCAAAATTGCAATATGACCAAGTGCATTAACCAAATCGCAGGAGCTGTAATTCTTTTGATGAAGGTAAAATGCATCACATTGCTGTGCATTGTTCGCACCATAAGCGTTGTAGTGCTACAGAGACGCCCCAGACTACAAGTCATATTGTCCTGATGTAAAGAAACACGTTTGTTTGGTATAAGACCCAATAAAAATCACATCATTATTTAAAAAAAAAATTTGTGAAAATGAAATGTAAAAACGACCATTCCAACTGAAATCACAATCGCGATATCTGCCAAAATAATCGCAATATGATTTTTTTGGCATATCGTGCAGCCCTAGTATAAATTTTAATTTTTCTTAGTGTAATCCCTCCCAGAGCTACGATACTGCATATATAACACGGGGCCTGCTGTAGGGCGTTAACTGACGATTACTTTCAATATTTAATAATCTAGGTTTTGAGTATTTTCTCAGTTTGTCCTTGAAATATCAGAAAATAGGGAAAGGTGCCTGCTCTAATTTTCCAATGCCCATTTTGCAGTGTACAGTCACATTTGGCCTGGAAAAGCAGCAAATTGCACATTTCAGCGTGGAAAACTATTAAAAAAATTAATCAACTATCAAAATAGTTGCCAATTAATTTTCTCCCTATCGAATAATCAACAAATTGTTGCAGCTGTTTACAGCTACATCAGTCCAGTAAAGTCTACTCTTAAAGGATAATTGTCAATTATCTTTCTTACTAAATTTAAGGGATCCTCAGAAGAAATGTTCATGTTGCAAATCAATGTCAAAATATTGTTACCACCCTTAGAAAATCCAGTCATCTTCCTTTTAATTGTCTTATGAAATTAATAATTTAATAGTTTGACATTTTTTTGCGCAAGGGCTAACACTCATGTCCGTTAAGTATGAAGCTATAACTTAGCCAGCAGTCGGTTAGCTATGCACAAAAACTGGTAACATGGGGAAACAGCCTGACTCTGTCCGTCTACCTGTAACATTTACTGATTAACATGTTACATTTTGTTTTGTTTATCATGTACAAAAACAATTACATGTGATGGGTCTATGTCAGGCTATTTCTTGGCTCTGAGCAGTTGCCAGGCAACCAGCGGAGACCAATTAGTGGTCCCAGCCAAGAAATAGTCAGCACAAAACCCCCTACAACGCAATTGTTTTTACAGTAAACACACAAAAATGTCTGATATTTTGCACTTCTGTTCTTGTGATGCGACCATGTGTCTTTGTCCTTCAGAGTTTGAAGTCAACGTTGTCATCGTGCTTCATGATGACCATCTGATCACAGAGAACTTCCCCCTGAAGCTTTGCAGAGTCTGAATCTGGATCTCACACCAGCACTCGGGGAACATCCCTGGAGGCCTGCTGCTGCTGACTTTGACCCTTCATACGACAAACAGCAGGACTGTGCGTTTTGAAACCACAAACCTGTCCTGGGCAGAGGACATGAATCTGCCCTAGTTTTGTTCTCTGTGGAGATCTGAACTGGTTTTCTGCATAATGCAACAGCTCCTCTAAAGCCGGAAAAAGAAATAATGCAAACCCAGAGTGAGTCTGCTGATGAATAATGTGACTTAATAGAGCCCAGTCAGAATTAAGATTTTCCTTCATGAATTAATAATAAATATCAATGTAGAGAAAATCTTTGATTTTCTGAAAGTTATATTTCAATTTAATAAACATCACATTCTTGCAGACCGTGATGATCAGTGACATTACAACTCATTAAGAAGTGTTAGGACCTTCCAGGATTTTAAGGCTCTTAGTTAATTAAAAAAAAACACACACACTTGCACAAACCTGTGATCTTAATGGCACTAATAGAGAGCAGGATTTACCTTCAGAAATGCTTAATTTGACCATTCTGGGATGTGACAGATGAAGATATGACAAAGACGTGCTCACACATGTTTTATTTCTTCAGAGTATAAACTCTTGTCTTCTTGCACATCAACAATTTAATGATACAAAAAAGAGATTTTAATGGAATAATAAGTAAAATCAAATTATTAAACATAAAAGCAAACATTTAAGTAATGAAGAACAAGACAATCTGGATTAAGACATTATGGGGCTTGGCGTCTCCTGCCAGGCAGCACAGGGAAATCTTCAGGCAACAAGGCGTGATCTCTGCAGGTGGGACAGGTGCTCTGCTCCTTCAGCCATGACTTTATACACTGAACACAAACAGAATAAGTGCAGCACATTAAAACCGACAGCAGTCGCCTGTTCATCTGATACTTTTAAACTTCAAATAACCTTTTTGTGCACATTGTAATAACTCAGTTTCCACAAAGATCTTTTTTACATCATTTCATACATAGAGCCCTAACTGAACCACTTACAACAAGTACCCACTGCACACATACAACATTCAGCACAGATGAATGTTTACTGAGAAATGGTGCCAATGCAAAGATCGGTCAAAGGATTAAGAATCAATATTGCATCAATTAAGTAAAAATCACAATTTGGAAAAAAAAATCCAGCCCTAGTAAACAATGCAATATAAAATTTAAAATATTACAAAAAAGTAGTTCTATGAGTGAAGAAATTAATTCAACACATTTCCATGATTTCAAGGTGGTGCTAAATATAAACAAAGATCTGTTCCACAGGGCACCTTCTAAGAATAAGTCTACATTAAACCGGTTAAATCCAAGAACACATTTTTCTTTTTCAGCTCTCTGACAAGAGAAATAGTTAGTCGTCGCTAATCTGTGACGTCCAATTTTAAATCAGTATACACACAGCAAGTACACTGCAGCTGCTATTAACCTGGATTTGTTGATTTTAAATGACAAAATGGAACAATTATTTTAACGCTGCAGCGCAGCAGTTTGGAAATTACTGCAGGATAACATGCAGCGTTTATGAGCCGTGTCAACTACAGGAGAATAATTAAATCCTCCCTGGATGGTCCAATTAAAACACCAGTATTCCTGCGTCAAGTGTTAAGAATCAAATATCAGTATTCTTGCTCACCTCTTTATGGAAGCTGTGTCTGCACTCCAGCACGCAGATGTCATCTGGACTCATGTCATCATGACAGATGATGCAGGGATCCTCCATGTTGAGCTGCAGTCAAGACACGCACACAGTCAGCTCCAAACTGGAGACTGTAGACGACTGACAGTACTGTTGAGTACTTCATTAATGTCTAAGGGAAGTTACGCTTTTTTTCTCTGCGCATAGCAGTGTGGGTGAGACGATTGTTGTGAAATCTGGTGCAGACATTCATGTTTCCCTCTGCATTAGGAGTGATCTGCTTCGTTTTCTTCTAGCACCAACATCAGGTCAAACGTTTTATTTGTCCAATACTTTGGTTCATGACCAAAATCAAATCCTGCTAAACTAATAACATTCCCATTTGCCTCATCTCTACTTTGTGTTTTGTGCCTATTGGCAAATTTTAGCATGCTAACACTCTAAACTCAGATGGTGAACATAGTACATGTTACTCCTGCTACATTAGTATGTTAGCATACCATTCACTAACATATTTTACATTTACTCCAAAACATGGTCTTTCCATCTAATCCATCTTCTGCCTGAAGAGATTTGCTGATGTGAGAATATATTCTCTTTTAAAATCACTAACTCTTATTGCATAGCTTACCCTGATTCTGTATTTCATCTCTTCAAATCCCACCATTGTAGTTGCTTGTTTCTTCTGTTTACGTTGTATAGCATTGTGCTCTCTAAATAAAATTTGACATTATTAAATTGGACTTTGGTGAATTGTAATGGGAAATGGCTTATTTTGGAAATATGTTCATCTTTTTTGATGCCTTTAAATTAAATGATTTGTCACTCCAGTGACAGATTATCCAGGATCATTTTTCTTCTAAAATCAAATATGTCTTTTAAGGGCTCTGGGACACAATCAGTAGCCTACAGAGGCACAAACAGCAGGTTAATAACACTGATAACGTGTTAAAATTTTTATTTCTTCTCCAAAGTCTTGATTGCCACAAAGAAGATCCATCCATTAATCTTAGTGTTTACCTACAAATTTGCTTTCTGTCAAAAGTTTTTGCTGCTTTAAGTCAAAACCTTTGAATAATGAATAACGCCAGTACAGTTTGTACTGTTGGATGATTCTGGACTTACTGCGTTGGGATGTGTGGCTCTGTGGGATCCAACTGGCTGCCAGACGGTAACTGGGTTTACCAAAGGTGGAGTAGCACACTGAGCTGGACTCCCACGTCCCACAATGTTGGATCTGACAGAATTGAGCTTCTCCTGAGAGGGAAAGGGAAAAACAGCCAACACAATCATCTATCAAGCGCCAAGAATCAACAGTGTCACTGCATGTCATAATTGAGGAGCTCAAACAGCCAGAGAAAATAATTCTGATTCCAAGAGCTCGACAGGAGAGTGGCTGAGTGTGTGAAGTTCATAGACAAGCTTTAAAAAAAAAAGGTCTTTGTCTGCCCTAATTAGTCAATGGACAGACATTTAATCTGATCATGTGGCGAATCCGAATGTGTTTTCTGATGCAGATGGACTGTGTGAAATGTGAAGTGGACAAAAGATTTTGATTCGGTCTAATTAACCTCTATTTTGTACTGGCTCACTGTCTTCTTTTAAATTCATTTACATGTATGTACTTGAGATTCGGGTTGGTTTTCCATAGATCTGTTTCAGGTGAGGTTCAGAAATATGGACCAGTGAAAACCTTTACAAAACCACACCTACCTGATGGTCCAGGATCAACTGGGTCACTCCACCAACCACATCCTGCAACGCCATGCTGCTGAGGCTTCCCCCGCTGGATGAACGGAACTCCTGAACAAACCTCATCAAGTCCAACCTGCACACACACAGAAAATGTATTTTATTATCTACATGTTCTGCAAGTGGAAATTTGCCTGATTTGTTCTTTTTAAGCTCAAACTCAGTGCTGTGATATTTCCTAATTTTGTTTACTTCCATTCATCACAGTCCACAGGTGGATAATGTTAACAAAAACTGATATGCCATTTTTGAGGTGATCACTGATATCGATATTTGGGAGGCAAAAATTAAAAATGTTTTTTGAGACCCAAATAAAATGGTATATAATAATCTGCCAATAGTAATTTTTTAAATAAAAACATAAATAATCTTGATACAGATCCTTCAGATTTGTCTTTTAAGAATTAGATCCAGGATACACGCTGAGCCAGACACGTTTTAGTTGGAAAAAAAAAAACTTAGCTCTTTGGTGGACAAACTGTGTAATGGGGAAATCGGCTCCAAATGATCTCAAACCTAGTTTAGTATTTCATCCATCTAACTTTAGTAGAGAGCACTAAAAACAGAAACATACCTGAACATTTGTTTTAGCAGAACTTTATCTACTATTTGATTTGTACATTTTTCAACTAATTGTGGGAAAAAAATGCCAAAAAGTTACATGCAGTCAAAAGTGTGTCTAATGTAGCCATCAGTGGTCCAGTGTTACCTTGTATAGTCAGGGAAAATGGTGGACAGGCGCTCCATGGCTCTGTCAAACACAGTGCTGTGTGGATGCTCCAGTGCCCTGGGTGGAGGTCTGTGCTGCGTCTGAGCCGGAGGGGCGAGTGGCTCAGCTGCAGACTTGTGGGTGGGCGAGGGGGCGCCATGTGACGCCTGGGCTGGAGACTGAGCGGGAAACTCTTTGGCTGTCACAGAGAGCTGCAACATTCACACAGAAAAGGAAACAGTTAACAGTTTTATACTATACATTTAATTAGTACAAGGGATCCAAAGCTTATAGTTATCTAAATGTTGATTAAATATGTATCTGACACATTAAAATAACATCTGTAAACTACTGCAGTTATCATCTTAAATTATTGATATGAAGTTTAACTAAAGAATGTGACTCCTGAAACTGATGTGAGTTGGAGTTATTGGACCTACAAAAACTCAGTCTACTTGCAGTTGTACAAAATTTTATTTACAATGATATAAAACAGAAAGAAAAACTGGTGTGGCTGATCTGGTGAGAAGTCTTACTGGTTGTGCTGGAGGTTCAGACTGGTTGTTGATGTTGACTGGAGACAACTCACTGACTCTCCTGCCGTTCTTCGCTTGATCAATCTGTTCCTGATACTGTGTCTGTGGAACATATAGAGTCAAGTCTTAATAAAACAACTGGTTAAACATATGTAAGAAAGGCATTGCATATTTCATGGCTTTTCTTAATGTTCTTCAAATAGTACACATACAAAGAATAATAAATAGTCTTGGTTTAGCATTCAGTCCTCATCATGATGTGGTGAAAGTCATTGTTTGAACAGTTGCACTTATAAATATGAACTTTTGAAGCACAGTAACACAAGCGCAACAGTCCTCCTGTGTTCAGCAGCTGGGAAGATACTCCTGTGAATGCTGTGCACAAATCAATCCTATGTTGCTGATGAACTTGTCTAATTTTGTATTTGCACCAAAATCATCACAAACATATTGGAAACATTTGCTACGTCTCCCAATTTTAAAAAAAAAAGCACAAAACCAGACACATGTCATTAGCTCTTGTCATCCATCAGCTCCACTCTAATGTTTTGAAAATGTCCATAAGGTTTTCCTCTTGACCAGAGTCACATACAATTTTGAAAACTTTATTTGAAAATGAAACGTTTATGTCGCACCGGCCGCTGTATTCTGTCATTTCATGTTGTATTCCAATTGGTTGGTTTGTAAACATTTTGGTAAAGTTTTCATGTACCTCAGCAGTGGAGATTTTCTTTTCAATTTCTTGGACACTGACTCTCCAGCTGTTTCTAGTCATTTCCAGGTCTTGGTTTGGGTATCTGGAGAGATGAAGGGCATTACACATTAATCCCATACTATCCGGTCCATGTTTAGTCCATGCTGTTAGCAGGACTGAGCCACAGCTGTGGTTTCACTCATCTTACCTGTGCACTGCTTCATCCAGTTTGGTCAGCAAAGCCTTGGCATCTGCCAGCTCTCTGTAGAGGCCGTACAAACCCTGATCCCGGTTGCTCTCCACTACAGACAACTGGAGGAGCAAACCAAGCAGGGTTATATCAGTTTTTCATGTCAGTCTTAAAACAATAGTCAGATGCCCATATGGTACAGTACTGTGCAAACAATGTTTCAGGCACTTTAGATGTTTAGATTCTTATCCATCACACAATATAATTCAATCTGCAGCAGGACAGTGACTCCAAACATACAGCCAGAATCATAGTTAATAAATAAAAAATATTTGTGGCATTATCCTCACTCATCCTCAAGTTCCTACTAGTTTTGCACATTGAAACAGTTTTTTTTGCTGCTACCACTCACACACTGTTCATACAAGCCAATAAGACATAATTTCCTAAATCTCCTCATTCTGTACAAAAATAATATTGCTGACATACCAGTATGGAAAGGAGGAACATTTGCAGAGGTTTACAACTGCTTCGACGTGTGAGTATTATCAACGTATCCTTTAAGACAAGACCTAGCGTATTAAATGTGACTGTTTAGGGTCAAGGTGTAGAACCTACCCGAGCTGTGAGAGACCTCCTGGTAGCCGAGGTGAACAAGACCTTACAGCGCTTGATCTCATCCTCCAGACTCATTTTCTCAGTTGCTGAATGATTGCTGAAGGAACAATGAGAAAGAAGTTAAAAAAACTCAGGAGGGTTTTAGTCAATGCTTCAATATCAACTCTCTCACCACTTACCCCAGCTCAAGGAAATCACTGAACTTTGCGTCATAGTTGGCTCTCTTCTCTCGGATGTTTCGGACCAGACTATGTGTGGAAAAAAATGACACAAATATATAACAATAATTATAGATCAGTCCTTATTTTTGTATGATCTTTTTTCTGTCTACTCTATTTTGCCTTATTTTATAGAGTGCAGATGGGTGTGAACAGGTGTAAATGTACACAAAGTACACAGTATACATGTGCATATGTATCCAGGACCAATGTACAGTTGTTGTTTTTTTGTTTATTTTTTTTTAGTTGTTCGTTTTTTTCTTCATTCTTCTTATTCTAAACATCAAAAACAGGAATGTGATGGTCATGCAATAAAACATGTACAACTCAACCGTCATTCCAAATAAAAATTTAAAGACTACCAAGATGTGGCATCTGTAGAAGCACTTTTGACCACCCACTTTAGGGAGTTCTTGGCATAAGAGATTGTTTCATTCATGTTCAACAGCTGAGATGCTTGGATAAACAGATGCAGGACACATGGAGGATACAAATATAAAAACTGATCCAGGTGATCCACCCTCATCAACTTCAGTCTTACCTCCCGTGTTCCTCCACCAACTCCTCTATCTCCAGCTTGAGGGACTTCAGCACCTCTTGGTTGGCTTTCTTCTCCTTTTGGTCCTTCTTCACCTCCTCCTCCAGTTTGTGCTGGAACAGTGCCAGCTCTTTATTGGTCACCTTGATAAGAGGAAATAACCAATAAAAGACACGTCAGCCATTTAGATTCAGCTCATCACTTATAAATTTACTGTAATTATAGCTGGTCATGGACGCACTTGTATATTGACAGTGATCTTCTGTATGTCTTCCTCGAGGGAACTGATGTCTTCTTTGTGCTTTAAGTTGACTTTGTCACAGCCGGATGCCATTGCCTTGATCTGCTGCTCCAACCTATCATTGCTCTTTTCCATTTTGATGATGTCACCCTGAACAAACGAAGAAGGTGAAAATGGTCAACAACAAAACAACTTATATAGCTAGACCAATAAATCAGACAGAACAATATACAGACTGATGTTAGTGTATTCCAGATAGGTCGGTATGGGTGTATAGGTCAGCTGATGAGTGACACTGGTTTTCTGCAGCTACCAAATACAATTTAAGACATTTTAATACTTTTTCCACAGCACAGAAGGCATTTTAGCTGCAAACATATACAAAAAACATTGTAACTAATGTTACTCTCTTTGGTAGGAAAGAATAAAATATCTAAGACTTTTGTAAATGAAATTTAAGACTTGTTAATACCTTCTAGGAACTAAATCCAATGCTTTTTTAGACTTTTCAAAACATGGTATCTGCATCCATTGATCATGAAATTCCAGCACAGAAACGCCAAGCTAGGCTTAAAGGTAATTTAGAAACAATAGCCAAGTTTCCAAATTTAGCACAAATTTTAAATTAATATCTGGAATTCAGCAAAATAAAATGCAAGTTCAAGCACTTTTCCATCCACTTAATAATACCACTACTCTCTCTGTATTGGGAGTTATTGGCATCGTGATAAACAGCCGGTGGTCTTCAGTTGGGTGTCATTGCAGAGAAAGAAAGTGCAATGAGATGATGCAGTTAAAAGAGCAGCAGCTGAACCTCAACAGGGGAGAACCATGTAGAAAACATGATGGAAATATGTAATTTGTTTGTTTCATGTATTCATTTGAGGAACGTTAGTCTCCTCATGAATTCACATAGACAGACACACACTACAACTATTGGCTGATTTATTGGCAATAGAGTTTTTGACTCAACTAACTAACTAACTAACTAACTCTTCACTCAACCCCATAAACAGAAAAAGAAATCCAGTACCGGCCGGGTTCTACTACAACAGTTACGGCTACATGAAGCTACTCAACTCACCTGGCAGCTCTCAAACCGCTCATGAAGCTCTGTGTTTACCGCTACACTGCTCATGGTCTCTGGACATGTCTAAGAGAATGAAAAAAAAAAGAGCTTACAAACTTACAAACAATTCAGCATGCATTTACATATTTATATATTCTATCTCGTTTATCAAATCAACCTGTGCTGCTGCATGTCTCTTCAAAATGTTTTCCTCAGTTGTCAATGGAGCGACTCCACCAGAAAAGAGACCCATTTCCAAAACTCCATCATAAAACTCATCGACATGTAGATCCAACCCCGAATGATGGTCAATTGAAAAGTAAGGGGCTTGCTGTAGACTGTCACCGTTACTCCAAGTGGAGTAGGACTCATTCCCTGTGATACTGCCAACAGAAGCAGTAACTCCACTAACTGACTGGAAGCCAAACAGATAAGGATTTGGGAGCATGGGAAAGAGTTCAGTCTGTGTAGATGAAAAATCGTCCGGATAGCTTGTTAAAGGAGATTCATACAAATCAGGAGATAGAGAGTTTGTGTCAGGATCCATTAAGTCGTCCAGGTCATCCAGACTGGCTCCGTGTCCAGCCTGCTGCAGGGAAACAGCATGCTTAGCCAGGCCAATACACCTCCCCATCTTTATGAAGCGAAGGGATTCCAGGAGGAATGACTCGAAGCCACCTGCTTCGTCGATCTTCAGCTGAGCCACGGGAGGGAAATTTTCCAGTTCACCCACCAGTAGTGGGTCTTCAGCAACCAGGGGTCCATGCTCCTCCAGGATCTGGGCAAAGTAGCTGCAGCAGTGTACAGATAATCAAATATTTAAATGAAAATAAGAATACACAATCACAAATATTTAGCACCTAATGCATTAAATAAAAATAGGGAACAAATACACTTATATGGGTAAGAATATCATGTTCAGATAAAAGGTAGTCTTGGGGAGGTTTTGGCTGACCAAGGTAGAAAAATAGGCCTGTACAAATCCAAGAGGCTGAATAATCAAGCCTTATTAAATCCTTGGCACACAAAGTAATGAATCATTACTTTTTAGTACATATACGTAGGTGTAGAGGACCTAATCATCCAGGTTTTTTAGCCAAGAAGATGCACATATTTCTTTTGTCTGGCTTTAGCTGGGAGTGTTACAGGGGAACTGTTACAGGGTTACAGGGGAACCTAATCATCAACAGTCTGATGTGTTACCTATACCGCCACGAGCTCTGCTGCTTTATTCTCCAGTGATCTGTATCATGACTGACTTACATTGTTAAAAATGTTATTGCACTTACTCATACAAACTCTCTTTTGTTGGGTCAGGGTGGTTGTCCAAAATCGTTTTAAAGTGACTTCTGTGTCTGGTGCCATTGTACTGGTCCTCAAAATCAGCCACTTGATCCCGAAGATGACTCGGTACACTGAATGGATCAACAGGGTGAAGGAATGATCTGTTGACAGAAAGCTCAATGTTATGAAAAGTTACAGTTGCAATACAATCCGTGTGTCCACATGGAGGAGCCAACTTACAAAGAGTCATCTTCAAAAAAGTCTTGGTCCCACTCATCTCTTGGAGTTACACCTCTCATCCCAGACAAAACAATAACACCCTGAGAGGAAGACAAGAGGAAACACATCAGAGTGATTCTACATAAGCATATTCTCTTTTCAAGCAACAACTACCAGTTCAACTTCTGACCTTTGGCTCTCTCTGTTTCTTTTTCCGGCCTCGACTTTTAGCCTTCATAGGAGAATTCTGAAATGAAAACAAATTCAATGACAATTAACTCTGAAGCTCAACTGTTGACTCAGTGCTTTATTTAATATCAACAGGAAGCAGTAGGAACAATAAGGTCTACAATAATTCTTCAAGTACAATAACTTAATTTTGGCATTTGTGAGTCACTTCAGAATGGCAGAAGATAAGAATCACTATTCTTAGGTAAATCTTTTTTTTTAACCCATCCCTATGTGTAATATCTCCTGACAGCCTCGTACATAAAATGTTTAACTGATGTTACTGTCTGTGGCAGGCAAGAAAAAATATTCAAAATCTTTGTAGACTTTTTAATACATTTTAGTTTATGTGGCAACCAACTTCTATCCTGTGTCATATCAACCCAGGAAAACAAAATTAGTTGTCTGCAGACTTACATTTTGATTTTCTTCAGATTTTTTTAAGACTGAACAATGTCCGTCTGAAAAACAAAGAATTGTAAATTCAATCATGAAGTCAGTGCAAAAACAAGCAGAAAAATGAGCAGATCTTCAAATCAAGTTAACTATACGTACCCATCATATCAAAATACTCATCCAGTATAGTGTGGCAGGAGAGATACTCATCCCTATGCTCCTCCAGAGTCCAGATAAAGAGTCTCATGTCATGTGGTGAGGCCTGTTTTAGGTATTCAGTCACAGTCAAGCCAATGCTTGAAAAAAACTCTGGCCTAGTACCGAGCTTCTCTATAATCATCTCCTGCAATGGGCCAAAGCTGAGCAGAAGAGCAAGGTCCAGCTGCTCCAAGTGTCCTGCATGGCGTTCAATAAAGGATTTGGCAGCATTCAGGTCTACAGGAGCAGAAAGCAGCTGGTCAGACTTCCCAACCTGGCACCCAAAACTCCATATATACACTTGCAATGAGCTGACATACAGACATATCTACAATAACATGATGAATGCTGACCTGCATTGTTGAGCTGGCACGCCCAGTTGTAGAGTTTGGCATTTATCTCCAGACAGCTACTGAGTAGTTGGAGCAGGACACGAGCCCAAACCCGGTTCCTCCTCTCTAGCAGAAGCTCAACAGCCTGACCAAGCGTCTTGAGCTGCTCCTGCTGCCAGTTCAGCATCCTCTCAGCCAGCTTGTTCCCTCTGGATGAGTCCAGCTCCAGCCAGGGCCTCAGACTGCTGGTCAGGGCCGACACATGGAGGCCCTTCTCCTCTCTCAGTAGCTCCATGTTCTGGCTGATCTGCAGCAAAACTCTATCCCTGTACATCAACCAGGCTGACAACAACAAAGGAAACAACACAAACAACAAAAAATGACTGATCAACACTTGTTTAGACAATACAAAACAAGCAGCTAATAAACAGTTAAAACTACTGCTGCCTGCCAGTGTCCAAATCTGCTAAACAGGACTTGGGTAAAGCTAAATGAAGACTTGAGTAAGTTAAGATGTAAACGAAATGCAATTGGACTGTTTATGTCTTGCCAACACGAATGCTCATAGAAGTAGTAGTCTGACATCTACTACAATCTACTAAAATCGGTTTTACCTCATTAATATGCAAATTTATGCAGCAACAGAGAAAGTTTAATCAGATACAAAGCCCAAAGCCAGACAAACATTTCAGACATGCTGTATAGTTGTGACAGAAACAATACCTTTCTGTTTACTCTGCGTTGCAGAGTCTTCTTTCTGCTGCAGGATCTCATCGTTGATAGCCTGCTTATCGTGAAATGACTGCTTATGCTGCTTCCTCTTGAGTCGGCGCTCTTCCTTTGATTTTAACTTTTTGAGACTTAAAATAGAAAAGGAAAAGGCGGTTGTTTAGAAACAAGCACCGATCAGCTTTTTATTGAATCAGAATCAATGGACCTGGACCTTCACTAACTCATTGGTTTGCTTTTGGACTTAACTCCAGCATATCCAGAGTTTTATAATTACACATTGTCGAATGTGCATCAAAATACGCTTTACATTTTTTCTACAAAAACATGTAGCGAAGTACTTTTTCCACCACGAACAGTGTGAACAGAGTGTCTTAAACTCCACCAATCAAATGTTTAGGAAAGCCAGTAACCTGAAAGGCAACACCCAGGGCACCAAAAGCTCATGCAGCTATCAATGCTCCTCATGCTGCCTATGACATTCCATTTTCAATGTAACTATTAATTAAAAGACTAATTATCTATTTATTTATGTATTCATTTTTTATCATTATTTTTTCATTATTACTTTACTTGAGTTTACAAATGTCCCAAATTAAATGCAAATATATTTTATTTTTCTTGATTGGTTGTCTATTATCAATCAAAAAAAATGATATTTATAGTAGGCAGTCCTCAATAATAATAACTGATTTTCAAAGCTTTTGGTAACACAGTAACAATCAGGCAATCCTGCTGTGATGGGCTGCTAATTGCTGCAGCCACAGTGCGTCAAAAGCATGAACTGTATCTGACTGCAGCCTCACCTTGTACATTTCTGATTTACTTTTGGCTTCTTCGGAGTCTGTGGTTTGGGGATGGCAGCTTCAAACTGGAAAGAGAAAGTACTCAGCTCAACACTTATCCTGTCCTTACTGAGAACAGTGACTCCAAAGGTTCACCTTACCTCCAGAGAATTATCTTACCTTACATTTCACCAGACCTGTTGGACCAAAGATTTTGATACAACAGATTTGGCCGACACAGTCTGGAGTCAAACATGCCTCTTGCAGGAAATCCTGTAACATAAAAATAACAAAGATAAACAGGATTAGACCGGGAACAGGGGTTAACAGCTAGCTTGACTGCACAGTGAAAAAGACAAATCTATTCTGGAAAAACAGAGATTGACCTTTTAAGAAATGCTGTTATGAAATCTCAATTTACCTTTTCATTCTTTTCAAAGAAGGTTGATGTTTTGAGAGTCTTCCAACAGGTGATGTGGTATTCAACCGTGCAACTCTGACAGCAGCATATTTGAATGAAACCCTACATAAAGAAGCATATACAGTTAAAATTCATCCATTCTTCTTTTCATATTTGGATTCCAAACACCGCCTGGCTGCGTTTCACTGCCGCCATTTACCTTAAAATCTGGGTCAGTGAAGTAGATTTCAGTTTTCAAAGAGCCGTGGCATTTCTCAAGTCGACAAATGGCATCAGGAATAGGAGGAAATTTGCACAACTCTATAGCACTCTCCAGAATTTCCTGGAAAGAAAAAACACAAGACAGCCTGTGGATAAGCCTAATTTGTAATCTATACTCAAGACAAAAATATAAAGTAAAATGTAAAACATAAATATAGTATGTAATTTTACTCATTGAGACAAGTGTGTCTGTTCTCATTACATTTAAATATATACTGTGCTAATAGAAAATTCAGGGGGTGTTAAAATTCTTAAAACACTGCATATGGTCCTTTGTAAACACTATTTAAAATTGTATGTAAGAAATAAACACAATGAAAACATACCTTGAAATAGTCAGGCTGCGTTACTTTGACAATCTCTTTTGTTAAAGGCCAGGTGAGTTTACCAGGTGTTATTTGATTCTTGACCATCTGCAGGGAATCTGAAAACTGCTCCAGAGCAACTGCAAACCTGAAGAAAATATATGTTGTACAGTTAACTGCAGAAGGAATGAATCAGTGACACAAAACCGTTAAGACTGGAGGCTACTGTACCTGTTCTCTTTAAGATACACCCTCCCAATGGCATAGTAAACCAAACACTGAAATGTTCTTTCTTCAAATGATTTGATCTTCTCCATAAGTTTTTGTGCTTCTGAAAGTTCCTGTTTCACAAAGCAACCACACATGTAATAACAGGAAATTCATATACAATTTTTAATGTTATATATAATTTAAATGCTCAAATTATCCTGTCCATGTAATACGGCCGAGACTTGCAGCATCAAACCAATTTCAATTGGAAACAAAAGTCTACACCCAAGTCTGTAATTTGTATAAATACTGTACAAAAGATATGGATATAAGAATTTTCCATCTTTACAAGTTATAAGTGATTGCTGTTGGCATTCAGGGCTAACAAGCCTGTCCATGAGTTACCTCAGACTGGCCTATTTCTGTCAGAGCAAGTGCACGACCGTACAGCAGTAGCAGTACATCCAGTGTGGAAAGTCCAAGTTCCTGAGAAAGTAAAACGAAAACAAATCATTCTTATGTATTTAGAAGTACACTCCAAATTGATTAGGAACAAAGTTTAATATAATATAATATAATTAATATGGTTTTTGAAATGCAGCAGGTCATTTGGATTATTGCCAAATTAATCGCAAACAAAATAGAAAACAGTCACGTTTGTCACAAGTTTTGAGGCATTCTTTGCCTGTGTGTGATAGCTGATAGTGAAGAGACAGGAAACACTAGGAGGAAGCGGATGACCGAGCTGGATATGATTCAGTGATGTTGCATTGACATGGTATACGTCATCTCCACAAAGTAATAAAGTAGGCGGTGCCGAATGGACAAACCTGAATACACAGCACCACAAATCTCAGCCCAAGGTAGATTAATGTTGTTTTTAAAGAAGCTCAATTTACATTTGTGGACAAACTACAGGCATGTACATGTACTACTACAACAATCAAATACATAAAAATCCTGCACATATTAGATAGTTTTCTGAATCTGCTCGCAAAATGTTGGGAACTTTGGCTCACAAGATGTCGACACTGATGGTCAGTGGTATGATTACCTTGGGTGTGGTGGTTTCCAGCAGTACCAGTGCCTGGCTGAAGGCCTGCTCTGCGTTACGTGTGCGGAGGTCGGCCAGAGCAGTATGGGCATCCTGCACCATGGATCTCAGCTCTTTGCATACAGCTGCTTTACTGTCGGTCACTTTCTGGGTGGTGAACAGAGCACACATCACAGCAGGTCAGCCATTTCATTCATTAATACCGTTATGATTTAAAAGCTACATCTCTAATTTTTAAATGCTATGCGATGCTCTTAAATACAAGCTAACAACACAGTATATTACCAAGATATGGCTACATTCATCTAGCAAGTGTGTGAGAGATTGACACCATGAGAATAACTCTTGGTGTGCCAGACTAACAATAGCCTCAGTGAGTCAATGATCTGGACATTGCGATGTTAGGTGTGTCTCCAGAGGTGTGTTTTGAAATGCATGTGTCAGTTTTTACGCTTCACTGCACTGGAAAAGCTTTATATGGCTGAACACCACACGACTCAAGATGGCAAAATGTCAGTCAAATGACAGAAGAAAAAAAGAAGCTCCCAACATGAATAATTTGCATTACATGGTACATGAGCACAGCCTTACCTCAACTTCAGACTGGATATTTCTGTTCTTTGATTTCTTCTTTGCTGTGGTGCTGGGCTCTCCTTTTCCAGTCTTTGGAGGAACCTCACTGGAAGCACAGAATTTTCAATCAGCTGTACAGTCTGAAACACAGCCATATCATACCACACCTGTACTCCACAAAATGGTTAAGCCCTTGTTTTAAATCTTATGTCCTGTAAACACACCCCTGCTCTCCTTCATTTGACTTTACTTTATGATTATATCAATGTAAAACTGTTCTAGGCTGTAGTTACTGTAGACAGGCTTATTATTCTGTGTGTGATAATGAAGTTAACTAGTAAGTGAATGCAGGCAACAGGAGAACAAACTCACATCAAGTTAAATAACAGAAAATTAGGAACCAACTGTAGAGACAAATTTTGAAGTGATTACTCTTAACTTTTTTTTTACCCAAACACAGATTTATCTCAGTAGTGTCAAAAACTACAGCAAGTACATGACTGTCAGTAGCTTTAGCATGATGTTTTCACTTTCTTCAGTTACCCACATTCAACTATATCTACCACAGGTTCTGTTTGTAAATATATGATAAAACAAAGAGTAATGATAAACAAATGATTAATACGAATTTTAAGATCTTTAAGCAGTGATACAATTTATATAAGTACTTGTAATAGCAACAGTACTTCCACTAACCTTTTTGAGGGTTTAGGGTCTTTAGTACGCTCCTTCATCTGTGCAGTCCGCTCATTTTTCCCTATGGAGAGAATATCAGCTATGAAGTTTTTCGGTATCATTGTGATGGAAATCTGTGATCTGGTCAACTTGTGATGAAGGAGGTCTTTTGATGTCTAAAGCAGAAGCATTTAATGATGCACGATGAACAGAACAGAGACGAGCAATACCAGTTAACACTGTGTTAATATCCTAAAGACAGACAGTGAACTTTCGTTTTAGGGCCTACTTATAAATCTTTAAAGCCTAATACTAACCAAAGATGTAAAGAACGAATATCATTGGTCCTCTGCATTCAGCCTTTTACCCTCACAGAAAGTTTATCAATGAAGGCAGGCTGTGTGCCTTTCGACCCTGAAGGCGCACATGCATTATGACTGTTTACTTGTTCCCCTTCAGAGTTTATCATGTCTCTACAAGTGTAGGGTCTGGGCCATGACTGTGGTTGCTATGGTAACCGGCACTGGGGAATGAACCAGCTGGACGTTATCAGTATCTTCACAGCTATCCTAAAGACAGACAGTGAACTTTCGTTTTAGGGCCTACTTATAAATCTTTAAAGCCTAATACTAACCAAAGATGTAAAGAACGGACATATAAAACAACTGGATTACACACACACACACACACACACACACACACACACACACACACACACACACAATATAAAACCTTCAGTTTTTCATAAGAAAACTTAACATATGTGAGATGCCAAGGATCTGAACCCAGATCATGAAAAAACTAACTCACCTTGTTGCTTCTCCAGTTTAACCTCAGAGACCTGTCAACACACAAGTTATTAATGACACTGAACTACATTAAACTTGAGCCAAGGCCTTGTCCATGTTATAGTTATATTCTATAAGCTGTCTGGTCTATTTTTTTGAAGGAAACGTTATATCTTAATTCATTTTCTCTTTCAAGTTTTTGTTATGCATGTCTTCATTTTTCTTTTCCATTACACATTTCTGTTTAAGGGTTTTACATATCTTGTCATTTCAATATCCACGTTTCTTTTCAATTTTCTTGTCGATGGTCAACAAATTTAAGAACTTTGAGAAACTGTGAAAAACTGATGAAATCCATCACAATTTCCTAAACTCTGA